>NC_088415.1:67824413-67971913 GCF_034236695.1 Oncorhynchus nerka
CACTTTTGTTTCATCTATTTCACTTGTTTTGGCAATGTAAACATACATTGTTTCCCATGCCAATAAAGCCCTTTGAATTGAATATATGAGAGAGAGAGAGAGAGAGAGAGAGAAGGAGAGAAGGAGAGAGAGAGAAGGAGATAGAGAGAGAGAGAGAAGGAGATAGAGAGAGGCTGTGAGCCAGGCCCAGGGGTGAAAAGTAGGACAGTGCCACAGGAAGTGGTGGAACAGAGAAGAGCCAGAGGCCTTAATGAAAACCGATCCCCTGAGGCTGTCCCCTCCCTGCAGCCCAACAGCCACAAAAGGCAGGCTAACTCTTCACAGTCCATAAAGGGTAGAGACTGCTGGAAGGGAAAGCAGCGGTCATTTTCACAATGGCCCATTCCGAAGCCTAGCCAGGGGATATCTTAGTTACGAGGTAAACAAGTTTAACAAGTAAAAACATGTACAGTATATCTTTTAAAAAATAAACTACCTTTCAAAAATACAAATTAAGTCATCTTTAGAGATTCCTCACTCAAAAGGACACAGATTGCATAAACTGGGCATTATTAAAAGACTATTGATATGTTTCAATTATTGTCTACCGTTTTCAATTGAATGAACTGAATGAATCTTGATCTTGAAGTCAAAAAACCATGTAACCCACCAATGCATCCTAAATCAATTTATTAATAAAGTTTGTTAAAACATAGAATCTAATCGAGGCGTGAGGCGGGAAACACGTTTGAAAATAAACCTTGAGTAACTCATTAAATTAAGAAAATTATAAGAATAATGAGCTGGAGCACTGCCTGAGGAGAGAAATCTCATTAACAGGTTTTTCCATTCCCCTTTTTCAATACATTTGTTAGAAGTACCAGAGAGCGCTCAATTATCACCCACCCTTTCACCTCTGAGACGAGAGGCCCCAGAGGACCCTGGCTGCAGACTGCAGCCGGCCAGGCCGCCATTCACAGCTCATAGGGCAGGGCGGCTCCAGACTGCAGTGGAGGACACACTGACTGTTCACTCCACTCTGAGGTATGGACATACTGACCATGTGTTTAATACCGTCAACACCCTAGTCTAGAGCTGCCGGGCTGCTTAGTCCGTAACATTAACAGATTCGCGCCTCGATTAGATTACATTTTTTTACGAACTTTATTAATTAACCTATTTAGGATGCATTGGTTGGCAGAGAAATGGAGCTGGAGGGGATGGCTGCCATTTTATGGGGTCTTAACCTTCCAAACTATTTTGTTTGTTTTTTCTCATTGTTTGAAACGTATTTTATTCAAAATGTTTCTGCTACCGTCTCTTATGACCGAAAATAGCTTCTGGACATCAGAACAGCGATTATTCACCTTGAATTGGACAAATAATTTATCTTTAATGAGTCGGACGAGAGGGAGTTACTCCAGTCACCCGACGAGGCCATCATCCACATAATTCACAGGAGAAAGAGGTTTTACAGAAGGAGATCAGGGTGCCTTGTAAAGATTCGGAGATGAGTGGCTAATCAGCTTTTAACATCGGTACGATTGGAATACAATCGCTGGATAATAAAGTGGACGAACTACAAGCACATATGTCCTACCAACGGGACATTAAAAACTGTAATATCTTATGTTTCACCGAGACATGGCTGAAATCCCGCTATGTACTCCGACGAACCATCAAACAGGAAAAGCGTCAATACAGGACTAAGATCAAATCGTACTATACCGGTTACGACGCTCGTCGGATGTGGCAAGGCTTGCAAATTATTATAGACTACAAAGGGAAACACAGCCAAGAGCTGCCCAGTGACACAAGCCTACCAGACGAGCTAAATTAGTTCTATGTTCGCTTCGAGCAAGTAACACTGAAACATGCATGAGAGCATCAGCTGTTCCGGACGACTGTATGATCACGCTCTCCGCAGCCAATGTGAGTAAGACCTTTAAACAGGTCAACATCCACAAGGCCGCAGGGCCAGACGGATTACCAGGACGTGTACACCGAGCATGCGCTGACCAACTGGCAAGTGTCTTCACTGACATTTTCAACCTCTCCCTGTCTGAGTCTGTATTACCAACATGTTTCAAGCAGACCACCATAATCCCTGTGCCCAAGAAAACTAAGGTAACCTGCCTACATGACTACAGACCCGTAGCACTCACGTCCGTAGCCATGACGTGCTTTGAAAGGCTGGTCATGGGTCACATCAACACCATTATTCCAGAAACCCTAGAGCCACTCCAATTTGTATACCACCCCAACAGATCCACAGACAATGCAATCTCTATCACAATGCCCTTTCACACCTGGACAAAAGGAACACCTACATGAGAATACTATTCATTGACTACAGCTCAGCGTTCAACACCATAGCGCCCTCAAAGCTCATCACTAAGCTATGTATCCTGGGACTAAACACCCCAAGTGGTAAAGATAGGTATCAACACATCCGCCATGCTGATCCTCAACATGGGGGCACCTCAGGGGTGCGTGCTTAGTCCCCTACTGTATTCCCTGTTCACTCATGACTGCACGGCCAGGCACGACTCCAACACCATCATTAAGTTTGTCAATGACAACAGTGGTATGCCTGATCACCGACAACAGCGAGACAGTCTATAGGGAGGAGGTCAGAGACCTGACTGTGTGGTGCAAGTACAACAACCTCTCCCTCAATGTGATCAAGACAACAGAGATGATTGTTGACTACAGAAAAAGGAGGACCGAGCACATCCCTATTCTCATTGACGGGAATGCAGTGGAGCAGGTTGAGAGCTTCAAATTCCTTGGCGTCCACATCACCAACAAACTAACATGGTCCAAGCACACCAAGACAGTTGGGAAGAGGGCACAACCAAACCTATTCCCCCTTAGGAGACTGAAACGATTTGGCATTGCTCCTCAGTTCCTCAAAAGGTTCTACAGCTGCACCATCGAGAACATTCTGATGGGTTGCATCACTGCCTGGTATGGCAACTGCTCGGCCTCCGACCACAAGGCACTACAGACGATAGTGCCTACAGCACAGTACATCACTGGGGCCAAGCTTCCTGCCATCCAGGACCTCTATAAAAGGCGGTGTCAAAGGAAGGCCCTAAACATTGTCAAAGACTCCAGCCACCCTAGTCATAGACTGTTCTCTCTGCTACCGCATGGCAAGTGGTACTGAAGCACCAAATCTAGGTCCAAGAGGCTTCTATAAACAGCTTCTACCCCCAAGCCGTAAGACTACTGAACATCTAATCAAATGTCTACCCAGACGATTTGCATTGTCCCCCCTCCCTCTTTTACACTGCTGCTACTCTCTGTTATTATCTATGCATATTCACTTTAATAACTCTACCTACATGTACATATTACCTATATTAACCGGAGCCGTTGACTCTGTACCTGTACCCCCTGTATATTGCCTCGTTATTGTTATTTTACTGCTGCTCTTTAATTATTTATTACTTTTATTTATTTTTTATATATATTTCTTAAAACTGCATGGTTGGTTAAGGGCTTGTAAGTAAGCATTTCACTGTAAGGTTGTATTCAGCGCATGTGACAAATACAATTTGATTTGATTTGATACAAATCAAATGTATTTATATAGCCCTTCGTACATCAGCTGATATCTCAAAGTGCTGTACAGAAACCCAGCCTAAAACACCAAACAGCAAGCAATGCAGGTGTAGAAGCATGGTGGCTAGGAAAAACTCCATAGAAAGGCCAAAACCTAGGAAGAAACCTAGAGAGGAACCAGGCTATGAGGGGTGGCCAGTCCTCTTCTGGCTGTGCCGGGTGGAGATTATAACAGAACATGGCCAAGATGTTCAAATGCTCATAAATGACCAGCATGGTCAAATAATAATAATCACAGGCAGAACAGTTGAAACTGGAGCAGCAGCACGGCCAGGTGGACTGGGGACAGCAAGGAGTCATCATGCCAGGTAGTCCTGAGGCATGGTCCTAGGGCTCAGGTCCTCCGAGAGAGAGAAAGAAAGAGAGAATTAGAGAGAGCATACTTAAATTCACACAGGACACCGGATAAGACAGGAGAAGTACTCCAGATATAACAAACTGGCCCTAGCCCCCATAAACTACTGCATAAATACTTGAGGCTGAGACAGAAGTTGTCAGGAGACACTGTGGCCCCATCCGATGATACCCACGGACAGGTCCAAACAAGAAGGATATAACCCCACCCACTTTGCCAAAGCACAGCCCCCACACCAATAGAGGGATATCTTCAACCACCAACATCCTGAGACAAGGCAGAGTATAGCCCACAAAGATCTCCGCCACGGCACAACCCAAGGGGGGGGCGCCAACCCAGATAGGAAGATCACATCAGTGACTCAACCCACTCAAGTGACGCACCCCTCCTAGGGACGGCATGAAAGAGCACCAGTAAGCCAGTGACTCAGCCCCTGTAATAGGGTTAGAGGCAGAGAATCCCAGTGGAAAGAAGGGAACCGGCCAGGCAGAGACAGCAAGGGCGGTTCGTTGCTCCAGAGCCTTTCCGTTTACCTTCACACTCCTGGGCCAGACTACGCTCAATCATATGACCCACTGAAGAGATGAATCTTCAGTAAAGACTTAAAGGTTGAGACCGAGTTTGCGTCTCTCACATGGGTAAGCAGACCATTCCATAAAAATGGAGCTCTATAGGAAAAAGCCCTGTCTCCAGCTGTTTGCTTAGAAATTCTAGGGACAATTAGGAGGCCTGCATCTTGTGGCCGTAGCGTACGTGTAGGTATGTACGGCAGGACCAAATCAGAGAGATAGGTAGGAGCAAGCCCATGTAATGCTTTGTAGGTTAGCAGTAAAACCTTGAAATCAACCCTTGCCTTGACAGGAAGCCAGTGTAGGGAGGCTAGCACTGGAGTAATATGATCAAATCTTTTGGTTCTAGTCAGGATTCTAGCAGCCGTATTTAGCACTAACTGAAGTTTATTTAGTGCTTTATCCGGGTAGCTGGAAAGTAGAGCATTGCAGTAGTCTAACCTAGAAGTAACAAAAGCATGGATTCATTTTTTTGCATCATTTTTGAACAGAACGTTTCTGATTTTTGCAATGTTACGTAGATGGGAAAAAGCTGTCCTTGAAACAGCCTTGATATGTTGAAACAGCCTTGATATGTTCGACAAATACGCTGATTCGGTGTGCGAGTTCATTAGAACGTGCGTTGAAGATGTCGTTCCCATAGCAACGATTAAAACATTCCCTAACCAGAAACCGTGGATTGATGGCAGCATTCGCGTGAAACTGAAAGCGCGAACCACTGCTTTTAATCAGGGCAAGGTGTCTGGTAACATGACCGAATACAAACAGTGCAGCTATTCCCTCCGCAAGGCTATCAAACAAGCTAAGCGTCAGTACAGAGACAAAGTAGAATCTCAATTCAACGGCTCAGACACAAGAGGCATGTGGCAGGGTCTACAGTCAATCACGGACTACAAGAAGAAATCCAGCCCAGTCACGGACCAGGATGTCTTGCTCCCAGGCAGACTAAATAACTTTTTTGCCCGCTTTGAGGACAATACAGTGCCACTGACATGGCCTGCAACGAAAACATGCGGTCTCTCCTTCACTGCAGCCGAGGTGAGTAAGACATTTAAACGTGTTAACCCTCGCAAGGCTGCAGGCCCAGACGGCATCCCCAGCCGCGCCCTCAGAGCATGCGCAGACCAGCTGGCCGGTGTGTTTACGGACATATTCAATCAATCCCTATACCAGTCTGCTGTTCCCACATGCTTCAAGAGGGCCACCATTGTTCCTGTTCCCAAGAAAGCTAAGGTAACTGAGCTTAAACGACTACCGCCCCGTAGCACTCACTTCCGTCATCATGAAGTGCTTTGAGAGACTAGTCAAGGACCATATCACCTCCACCCTACCTGACACCCTAGACCCACTCCAATTTGCTTACCGCCCAAATAGGTCCACAGACGATGCAATCTCAACCACACTGCACACTGCCCTAACCCATCTGGACAAGTGGAATACCTATGTGAGAATGCATTTCATCGACTACAGCTCGGCATTCAACACCAAGGACCCTGGGTCTCGACCCCGCCCTGTGCAACTGGGTACTGGACTTCCTGAAGGGCCGCCCCCAGGTGGTGAGGGGAGGCAACAACATCTCCTCCCCGCTGATCCTCAACACTGGGGCCCCACAAGGGTGCGTTCTGAGCCCTCTCCTGTACTCCCTGTTCACCCACGACTGCGTGGCCACGCACGCCTCCAACTCAATCATCAAGTTTGAGGACGACACAACAGTGGTAGGCTTGATTACCAACAACGACGAGACGGCCTACAGGGAGGAGGTGAGGGCCCTCGGAGTGTGGTGTCAGGAAAATAACCTCACACTCAACGTCAACAAAACTAAGGAGATGATTGTGGACTTCAGGAAACAGCAGAGGGAACACCCCCCTATCCACATCGATGGAACAGTAGTGGAGAGGGTAGCAAGTTTTAAGTTCCTCGGCATACACATCACAGACAAACTGAACTGGTCCACTCACACAGACAGCATCGTGAAGAAGGCGCAGCAGCGCCTCTTCAACCTCAGGAGGCTGAAGAAATTCGGCTTGTCACCAAAAGCACTCACAAACTTCTACAGATGCACAATCGAGAGCATCCTGGCGGGCTGTATCACCGCCTGGTACGGCAACTGCTCCGCCCTCAACCGTAAGGCTCTCCAGAGGGTAGTGAGGTCTGCACAACGCATCACCGGGGGCAAACTACCTGCCCTCCAGGACACCTACACCACCCGATGTTACAGGAAGGCCATAAAGATCATCAAGGACATCAACCACCCGAGCCACTGCCTGTTCACCCCGCTATCATCCAGAAGGCGAGGTCAGTACAGGTGCATCAAAGCTGGGACCGAGAGACTGAAAAACAACTTCTATCTCAAGGCCATCAGACTGTTAAACAGCCACCACTAACATTGAGTGGCTGCTGCCAACACACTGACACTGACACTGACTCAACTCCAGCCACTTTAATAATGGGAATTGATGGGAAATGATGTAAATATATCACTAGTCACTTTAAACAATGCTACCTTATATAATGTTACTTACCCTACATTATTCATCTCATATGCATACGTATATACTGTACCCTATATCATCGACTGCATCTTTATTTAATACATGTATCACTAGCCACTTTAACTATGCCACTTTGTTTACATACTCATCTCATATGTGTATACTGTACTCGATACCATCTACTGTATCTTGCCTATGCTGCTCTGTACCATCACTCATTCATATATCCTTATGTACATATTCTTTATACCCTTACACTGTGTATAAGACAGTAGTTTTGGAATTGTTAGTTAGATTACTCGTTGGTTATTACTGCATTGTCGGAACTAGAAGCACAAGCATTTCGCTACACTCGCATTAACATCTGCTAACCATGTGTATGTGACAAATAAAATTTGATTGATTGATTGAAAAGAGAGATCAGGGTCCAGAGTAACGCAGAGGTCCTTCACAGTTTTATTTGAGACGACTGTACAACCATTAAGATTAATTGTCAGATTCAACAGAAGATCTCTTTGTTTCTTGGGACCTAGAACAAGCATCTCTGTTTTGTCCGAGTTTAAAAGTAGAAAGTTTGCAGCAATCCACTTCCT
Source organism: Oncorhynchus nerka (assembly GCF_034236695.1). Taxonomy (NCBI): domain Eukaryota; kingdom Metazoa; phylum Chordata; class Actinopteri; order Salmoniformes; family Salmonidae; genus Oncorhynchus; species Oncorhynchus nerka. Next base: position 67,832,032 of record NC_088415.1, read on the forward strand.
TATGTCTGAAACACAGGCTTCTAGCGAGGGCAACTTTGGGGCTTCACCATGTTTCATTGAAATGTACATCTGTGTGTCATCCACATAGCACTGAAAGTTAACATTATGTTTTCAAATGACATCCCCAAGAGTTAAAATATATAGTGAAAACAATAGTGGTTCTAAAACGGAACCTTGAGGAACACTGAAATTTACAGTTGATTTGTCAGAGGACAAACCATTCACAGAGACAAACTGATATCTTTCCGACAGATAAGATCTAAACCAGGACAGAACTTGTCCGTGTAGACCAATTTGGGCTTCCAATCTCTCCAAAAGAATGTGGTGATCGATGGTATCAATAGCAGCACTAAGGTCTAGGAGCACGAGGACAGATGCAGAGCCTTGGTCTGATGCCATTAAAAGGTCATTTACCACCTTCACAAGTGCAGGCTCAGTGCTATGATGGGGTCTAAAACCAGACTGAAGCATTTCATATGCATTTTTTGTCTTCAAGAAGGCAGTGAGTTGCTGCACAACAGCCTTTTCTAACATTTTTGAGAAGAATGGAAGATTCGATATAGGCCGATAGTTTTTTATATTTTCTGGGTCAAGGTTAGCCTTTTTCAAGAGAGGCTTTATTACTGCCACTTTTAGTGAGTTTGGTACACATCCGGTGGATAGAGAGCCGTTTATTATGTTCAACATAGGAGGGTCAAGCACAGGAAGCAGCTCTTTCAGTAGTTGCATTGGAATAGGGTCCAGTATGCAGCTTGAAGGTTTAGAGGCCATGATTATTTTCATCATTGTGTCAAAAGATATTACCAGACTAAAACACTTGAGTGTCTCTCTTGATCTTAGGTCCTGGCAGAGTTGTGTGGACTCTGAGGACAACTGAGCTTTGAAGGAATACGCAGATTTAAAGAGGAGTCCGTAATTTGCTTTCTAATAATCATGATCTTTTCCTCAAAGAAGTTCATAAATGTATTACTGCTGAAGTGAAAGCCATCCTCACTTGGGGAATGCTGCTTTTTAGTTAGCTTTGCGACAGTATCCAAAATACATTTTGGATTGTTCTTAATTTCCTCAATTAAGTTGGAAAAATGGGATGATCGAGCAGCAGTAAGGGCTCTTCGATACTACACGGTACTGTGTTTCCAAGCTAGTCTGAAGACTTCCAGTTTGGTGTGGCGCCATTTCCGTTCCAATTTTCTGGAAGCTTGCTTCAGAGCTCGGGTATTTTCTGTATACCAGGGAGCTAGTTTCTTATGAGAAATGTTTTTAGTTTTTAGGGGTGCAACTGCATCTAGGGTATTGTGCAAGGTTAAATTGAGTTCCTCAGTTAGGTGGTTAACTGATTTTTGTCCTCTGACGTCCTTGGGTAGGCAGAGGGAGTCTGGAAGGGCATCAAGGAATCTTTGTGTTGTCTGTTAGTTTATAGCACGACTTTTGATGCTCCTTGGTTGGGGTCTGAGCAGATTATTTGTTGCAATTGCAAACGTAATAAAATGGTGGTCCGATAGTCCAGGATTATGAGGAAAAACATTAAGATCCACAACATTTATTTTATGGGACAAAATTAGGTCCAGAGTATGACTGTGACAGTGAGTAGGTCCAGAGACATGTTGGACAAAACCCACTGAGTCGATGATGGCACCGAAAGCCTTTTGGAGTGGGTCTGTGGACTTTTCCATGTGAATATTAAAGTCACCAAAAATTTGAATATTATCTGCTATGACTACAAGGTCCAATAGGAATTCAGGGAACTCAATGAGGAACACTGTATATGGCCCAGGAGACCTGTAAACAGTAGCTATAAAAAGTGATTGAGTAGGCTACATAGATTTCATGACTAGCAGCTCAAAAGACGAAAACGTCACATACAGTGACTTAACCTCTTGAACCTCTGGGGACAGTATTTCATTTTTGGATGAAAAACGTTCCCGTTTTAAACAAGATATTTTGTCACGAAAAGATGCTCGACTATGCATATAATTGACAGCTTTGGAAAGAAAACACTCTGACGTTTCCAAAACTGCAAAGATATTGTCTGTGAGTGCCACAGAACTAATGCTACAGGCGAAACCAAGATGAAATTTCATACAGGAAGTGAGACAGATTTTGGAGGCGCTGTGTTCCAATGTCTCCTTATATGGCTGTGAATGCGCAAGGAATGAGCCTACACTTTCTGTCGTTTCCCCAAGGTGTTTGCAGCATTGTGACGTATTTGTAGGCATATCATTGGAAAATTGACCATAAGAGACTACATTTACCAGGTGTCCGCTCGGTGTCCTCCGTCGAAACTATTGCGTAATCTCCAGGTGCGTGCATTTTTCCATTTTGAACAGAGGAGAAACCAAACTGCCATCTCTGATTTATCATCGAATAGATACAATGCCTTCGAAAGTATTCGGCCCCCTTGAACTTTGCGACCTTTTGCCACATTTCAGGCTTCAAACATAAAGATATAAAACTGTATTTTTTTGTGAAGAATCAACAACAAGTGGGACACAATCATGAAGTGGAACGACATTTATTGGATATTTCAAACTTTTTTAACAAATCAAAAACTGAAAAATTGGGCGTGCAAAATTATTCAGCCCCTCTCAGCAAACTCTCTCCAGAAGTTCAGTGTGGATCTCTGAATGATCCAATGTTGACCTAAATGACTAATGATGATAAACAACGTTTGCCATGTTTCTGTCGATATTATGGAGTTAATTTGGAAAAAAGTTTGCGTTGTAATAACTGAATTTTTTTTTTTTTTTTTTGCCAAACGTGATGAACAAAACGGAGCGATTTCTCCTACACAAATAATCTTTTTGGAAAAACTGAACATTTGCTATCTAACTGAGAGTCTCCTCATTGAAAACATCCAAAGTTCTTCAAAGGTAAATGATTTTATTTGAATGCTTTTCTTGTTTTTGTGAAAATGTTGCCTGCTGAATGCTAGGCTTAATGCTATGCTAGCTATCAATACTCTTACACAAATGCTTGTGTAGCTATGGTTGAAAAGCATTTTTTGAAAATCTGAGATGACAGTGTTGTTAACAAAAGGCTAAGCTTGTGAGCCAATATATTTATTTCATTTCATTTGCAATTTTCATGAATAGTTAACGTTGCGTTATGGTAATGAGCTTGAGGCTATAATTACGCTCCCGGATACGGGATTGCTCGTCGCAACAGGTTAAGAAAATATTTACACCCCTTTCCACATTTTCACGTGTTACCTTGTGTTTAATTTAATGAATCTACACACAATAACACATCATATCAAAGTGGAATTATGTTTTCGGAATTTTTTACAAATTAATTAAATATGAAAAGCGGGAATGAGTGAATAAGTATTCAACCCATGTGTTATGTCAAGCCTGAATAAATTCACGAGTAAAACTGTGCTTATCAAGTCACATAATAAGTTGCATGGGCTCAATTCATTTTACAATAATAGTGTTAACATGATTTTTGAATGACTACCTCATCTCTGTACACCACACATACAAATATATGTAATGTCCCTCAATCAAGCAGTGAATTTGAAACACAGATTCAACCACAAAGATCAGGGAGGTTTTCCAATGCCTCACAAAGAAGAGCACCTATTGGTAGTAGGGTAAAAGCAGACATTAATATCTCTTTACGACCTCAGTTGCCGGAGAGGAGAGGAAGGAAACCGCTCAGGGATTTCACCATGAGGCCAATGGTGACTTTAAAAGTTACAGAGATTATTAGCTGTGATAAGAGAAAACTGAGGATGGAGCAACAACATTGAAGTTTCTCCGCAATACTAACCTAATTTACAGGGTAAAAAGCAGAGAGCCTGTACAGAATAAATCATATTCCCAAAACATGTATCCTGTTTGCAGCAAGGCACTAAAGTCATACTGCAAAATTATTGTCACAGCAATTAACTGTACATCCTGAATACAAAGTGTTATGTTTGGGGCACATCCAATACAGCACATTATTGAGTCCCACTCTGCATCATGTTATGGGTATGCTTGTAATCATTAAGCACAGGCATAATCCTGGAGGAAAATCTGGGTCAGTCTGCTTTCCACCAGACACTGGGAGATGAATTCAGCATTCAGCAGAACAACAACCTAAAACACAAAGCCAAATCTTCACTGCAGTTGCTTATCAAAAAGACACTGAATGTTCCCGTGTGCAGTTTTACAGTTTTGACTTAATCTGATTGAAAATCTATGGCAAGACTTGAAAATGGTTGTCTAGCAATGATCAACAACCAATTTAACAGAGCTTGAAGAATTTTTGAAGAATAATGGACAAATATGGTACAATCCAGGTGTGCAAAGCTCTTAGAGGCGACCCAGAAAGGTGATTCTAACATGTATTGACTCAGGGGTGTGAATACTTACACTACTGGTCAAACGTTTGGCGTCACAGAAATGTCAATTAAAGGGTCAATTAAAATAACATCAAATTGATCAGAATTACAGTGTAGACATTGTTAATGCTGTAAATTACTAATGTAGCTGGAAACGGCAGATTTTTTATGGAATATCTACATAGATGTACAGAGGCCCATTATCAGCAACCATCACTGTGTTCCAATGGCACTTTGTGTTAGCTAATCCAAGTTTATCATTTTAAAAGGCTAATTGATCATTAGAAAACCCTTTTTCAATTATGTTAGCACAGCTGAAAACTGTTGTCCTAATTAAAGAAGCAATAAAACTGGCCTTCTTTAGACTAGTTGAGTATCTGGAGCATCAGCATTTGTGGGTTCGATTACAGGCTCAAAATGGCCAGAAACAATGAACTTTCTCCTGAAACTCGTCAGTCTATTCTTGTTCTGAGAAATTAATGAAATTGAGGCGATTCCATGCGAGATATTGCCAAGAAACTGAAGATCTCATACAATGCTGTGTACTACTCCCTTCACAGAACAGAGCAAACTGGCTCTAACCAGAATAGAAAGAGGAGTGGGAGGCCCTGGTGCACAACTGAGCAAGAAGACAAGTACATTAGAGTGTCTAGTTTGAGAAACAGATGCCTCACAATTCCTCAACAGGCAGCTTCATTAAATAGTACCCGCAAAACACCAGTCTCAACGTCAACAGTGAAGAGGTGACTCCGGGAAGCTGGCCTTCTAGGCAGAGTTCTTCTGTCCAGTGTATGTGTTTCTTTTTGTTGGCCAGTCTGAGATATGGCTTTTTCTGTGCATTTTAAGCCTGTAATCGAACCCACAAATGCTGAGGCTCCAGATACTCAACTAGTCTAAAGAAGGCCAGTTTTATTGCTTCTTTATTCAGAACAACGGTTTTCAGCTGTGCTAACATAATTGCAAAAGGGTTTTCTAATGATCAATTAGCCTTTTAAAATGATAAACTTGGATTAGCTAACACAACGTGTCATTGGAACACAGGAGTGATGGTTGCTGATAATGTGCCTCTGTAAGCCTATGTAGACATTCCATTAATAATCTGCCGTTTCCAGCTACAATAGTCATTTACAACATTAACAATGTCTACACTGTATTTCTGATCAATTCAATGTTATTTTAATGGACAAAATGTACTTTTCTTTCAAAATCAAGGACATTTCTAAGTGACCCCACACTTTTTGTCACAGTTCTCTTGACTTGAAGGAGAGTCAGACCAAAATGCGGCGTTGCTATTGAGATTCATGTTTAATGAAACAAAGTAAACACGAATCAAATACAAAAAACCGTAACACGAAAACCGAAACAGCCTAATACTGGTGCAAAGTAACACAGACAGGAACAATCACCCACAAACACACAGTGAAACCCAGGCTACCTAAGTATGATTCTCAATCAGAGACAACTAATGACACCTGCCTCTGATTGAGAACCATACTAGGCCGAAACATAGAAATACCCCAAAACATAGAAAAACAAACATAGACTGCCCACCCAATTCACGCCCTGACCATACTAAATAATGACAAAACAAAGGAAATAAAGGTCAGAACGTGACACTTTTGAACAGTAGTGTATGTAAATGAGATTCATGTATTTCATTTCAACACTTTTCTATTATAGAATATTGTGTGTAGATGGGTGAGAATATTTTTTTAAATGTAGGCTGTAACACAACAAAATGTGGGATAAGTCCAGCTGTATGAATACATTCTGAATGTACTGTACACATACAGGACTGTATTCGGGATAAATCTATCCAATCAAATGTAGAAATTAGATAAACTCAACATCATTATCTAACTGAGTTGTGAAAGAGAAACCGAGTGCACGTTCTTCTCTTTCACTCTGTTTCTTTCTTTTCCTTCTTTCTTTAATGTGTTTCCAATCCTCCAATCGGGATGAGGCCTTGAGGCTAGATCCTTGGGCCAGAGCTTTGGAAGGCTGTGTTTGTTCTGGAAAGGTTCTCCGTGTCCTCCTCCCTCTCAAGACATGACAAAGTGCCTCCGGGAGGGTAGTGTGTGTGTGTATGGGGGGGTGCAGCCCGGCCCACCTGGAGTGTCTCGTCTTCATCCAACCCCCCCTGGTGGTGGCCCACGGCGCTGCGCAGAGATGGGTTTGGCTCTGCAGGGCTACGGCTAAGGCAACTCCTTGGAAAGATATCAACTCTCAACAATCTGGAGTCTCTGTCTTACTGATACCAGGCTCGCTCTCGCCTCTCCTCTTCTAATGGGTCTGTAGCTACAGAGCTGAGAGGTGGAACTGGAACTGATCAGGCCCTGTTGTGATGTAGATCGACGACCACAAAGATGGAGGGCGACCACGAAGATGGAGGGCGACCACAAAGATGGAGGGCGACCACAAAGATGGAGGAAGACCACAAAGATGGAGGAAGACCACAAAGATGGAGGAAGACCCCAAAGATGGAGGAAGACCACAAAGATGGAGGGCGACCACAAAGATGGAGGAAGACCACAAAGATGGAGGAAGACCCCAAAGATGGAGGAAGACCACAAAGATGGAGACAGACAACAATGGGGGTGATATCAGTCACCAATCCCCAAATGAGGATGCTTATCATCCTGACTACACAACGCTGTCTGTATGGAGGCCTGTAGGGTCACAGGAAGAGAATTGTGCCCAGAAGGTTGTTAGTTCAACACCAGAGCAGAAATCATCATTGTGCCCTTGGGAAAGACCCCAATTCACAAACATGGGGATACACATGGAATAATAGCCAAAGATCAGAGAGGAATAAAAAAGTAAATCAACAAACAGTGATATAAAGACACAGGGACCAAATAGAGCGTTGTTACTGATGGTGAACCATTGAGTGTATTTAAGCATGCAGCGAAACACATCTTTATTTCTGACCTGAATGAGACAATTCCACTTTAAAAATCGGTATTCACAGATAAACACAGCCTTTTTTTCCAGATCCTAGCTGGGGGGGAGAGAGTAGTCATTTCTTATACGGACCCTCCAGCACAATGAAAGCAGCGCTCCATTTCCATCTCACTTTTGCATCTGCAGCCGACCAAACTGCAGCATCTGCCCTGTTTGTTTCATTTGTTACGCATCGGATTGGCCTTTTGTGTGTAAGAGGGGGAAAAAGGGAAATACATTTGTTAAAAATCCAGCTGCATTTTCATCCAGGGATTGTTTTTCCTTCTACTGCCTATTATATCAAGTTACAGTGTAGATCATTGTTGATAATGTAGACTTGTACCTCTGAGGATAACTCTCTTTTTTTGCAGTCAATCTTCTGAAATGAATGTGTTCAGACCAGTTGAATAGAATTCAAGCCCAGGCACTCTCTATTTAAAACATGGATTACAAACTGAGACAATAATCTCACAAACCATGAGTAAACAGTACTGTTTCTTTGAGATTTTAAAGCTTGTTACAGAAAGAAAAGGACGTACACACACACACACACACACACACACACACACACACACACACACACACACACACACACACACACACACACACACACACACACACACTACATGAAGTCAAAGTTTTAGTGCTTAGTTTTGATTGTCTTTCTTCATTAGCCGTGGGGCCTAGCTCCGGTTAGCTCCAGTATTAGGCTCAATTAGGACACGATCCAATTAGAGGTCTCCGCTCCCCTTGAGCAAGGAGAGGCAGGAAGAGGGAGACTGGGAGAAATGTATAAGTCGACAACATGCGGACATAGCCAACATAAACAAACTTACTTTGTTGATCTCTGCTGTTGCTGTGCAGTGGGTCCTCTGGGAGTCGAAGCCCTGCTAGTCTAAGCTACGAGATAAAACAAAATAAAAAAAAGCCCTGCGGTGAAACATGAACTCTGTGAACACAAGGGCTCCGACACCATGAAGGGAACGTCTGGGCCCAGAAAATGAAAAGCCCCCAGGCCTTTTCCATTTACAGCAAATCCAGCACTAGCTCCTAGCCAGGGTTAGTATCAGACTCACAAAATGAACACTTACACTACAGGGGAACAAATGAGGAGCTCCTTTATTGTAATGTGTTTGTTAATATAAATATATGTCTGGTAATAGAAATATGCCTTACTAGTGACAAGAAATCATTGCTGGAAATATATAATCTGATGGAGGAATGGAGAGAGAGAAAGAAAGAAGACGGAGAGTAGCTATTGACAATTCTAGCTGTGCACCCCTCTCTTATTATCCCATCAGCATTGCCGTCCTGTATGTATGGTTGGAGGTGGTTGGTGGTGGACATGTTGTGTGAGCTATTTGGGTTTGCCCTTGCCTTGGGCCTCCAGTGTTCCTCCCTTAGGCGGTGTATGGGGGAAATGGTCTGTGATGGTAGGGTAAACCTTGACCTGCCTGCCAGGAGGCTGCAGCACACCGAATGAAATGAGCACAAACAAAGCAGGAAGGGAGGGACGAATAGAGAGAGGGAGGGGTAGAGAGAAAGCGAGCTGGTAGGGTCATCCAACTAACTACCTGGTGTGAAACATTGAAGAGACTCAGGGGGTATGTTAATTTGGTATAGAACAGAACAAACCCGCTCTATAAAATTAATGAAAACAGGAGCATTTTATATCTGGTTGTAAATACAAAAAATATCTCAACAGTGAAAAATGTCCTCATATGTGCTACCTACACCCCCCCCCCCCCCCAATAGAATCCCCATACTTTAACGATGACAGCTTCTCCATCCTAGAGGGGGAGATCAACCACTTCTAGGCCCAGGGACATGTACAATTGTGTGGTGACCTAAATGCCAGAACTGGACAAGAAACTGACACTCTCAGCACACAGGAGGACAAACACCTACCTGGAGGTGACAGCATTCCCTCCCCAATATGCTCACATAGACACAATTACGACAAAAGAAGAAAAAAATGGGTCACAACTGCTGCAGCTCTGTCGCATGTCGGGTCTGTACAAAGTCAATGGTAGGCTTCAAGGGGACTCATACAGTAGGTACACCTACAGCTCATTACTTAGCAGAAGTACTGTAGATTACTTTATCACTGACGTCAACCCAGACCCTCAGAGAGTAACAGTCAGTCCACTGACAACCCTATCAGATCACAGAAAAATCACACTTGAACAGAGCAACACTGCATCAAGAAATATCAAAGTCAAACAAACTGCAGACTATTAAGACATGCTATAGATGGAAGGAAAGTAGTGTAGAAACCTACCAGAAAACTACTGGGCAACAAATTCTATCCCTTTTATACAACTTCCCGGACAAAACATTTCGCTGCAATAGTGAAGGTGTGAACTTGGCCTAAACAGTCTATTTGACCATTCAGCTTCCCTATCAAATCAAAACATTTGAAGCAGGCAACCTAAGAAAATCAACAACAATGACAAATGTTTTGATGAAGATTGCAAAAACCTAAGAAATAAATTGAGAAAACTATTCAACCAAAAACACAGAGACCAAGAAAACCGGAGCCTACAGCTTTACTATTGTAAAACACTAAAACAGTACAGTTATACACTAAGGAAAAAGAAGGAACAACACATCAGAAACCAACTCAATGTAATTGAAGAATCCATGGAATATAACCACTTCTGGGAAAATTGGAACACACTAAACAAACAACAACACGAGCTATCTATCCAAAATGGAGATGGATAAACCACTTCTCCAACCTTTTTGGCCCTATAACAAAGAACAAACAGCAAAAACATTTACATGATCAATTACACATCTTAAAACCAGCTATTAAAGACTACCAGAACCCCCTGGATTCTCCAATTACATTGAATTAACTACAGGACAAAATGCAAACCCTCCAACCCAAAAATGCCTGTGGTGTTGATGGTATTCTACATGAAATTATAAAATATACAGACCACAAATTCCAATTGGTTATACTTAAAGTCTTTAACATCATCCTCAGCTCTGGAATCTTCCCCAATATTTGGAACCAAGAACTGATCGCCCCAATTGACGCAAGTTGAGATAAATTCGGGCCCCAATAACAATGCTTCAACAGCAACTTCTGGAAAATCCTCTGCATTATCACTAACAGCAGACTCCTGCACTTCCTCAGTGAAAACAATGTCCTAAACAAATGTCAAATAGTCTTTTTCCCAAATTACCACACTATGGATCACATATGCACCCTGTACACCCTAAATGGCAAACTAACTAAACAAAAGCAAAGTCTTCTCATGCCTTGTTGATTTAAAAAAAAAAAAAAAAGCTTTTGACTCTATTAGGCATGATGGTCTGCTATATAAACTGATGGAAAGCAGTGTTGGGGGAGAAAATGCAATATTTTAAAATACATGTACACAAACAAGTATATGGTTAATATATATCTATTTTTTAAACACACATTTCTTTCCTCAGGGTCGAGGGGTCAGACAGGGATGCAACTTGAACCCCACCTTCTTCAACATACAGTACCAGTGAAAAGTTTGGACAGGCCTACTCATTCAAGGGTTTTTCTTTATTTTTACTATTTTCTACATTGTCAAATAATAGTGAAGACATCAAAACTATGAAATAACACATATGGAATCATGTAGTAACCCCCAAAAATATCCTAAATAAAGTGGTGATCCTAACTGACTTAAGATAGGGGATTTTTACTAGGATTAAATGCCAGGAATTGTGAAAAACTGAGTTTAAATGTATTTGGCTAACTTCCGACTTCAACTGTATGAGTGACATTTTGACACCCGCTCTTTTGAAGATGGAATGTTGTAGCCATTTCCCACATGTCCTGCCAAGCCTTATTTGTAATACAGATGGAAATCCCATTATGTCACATGTTGGAATTGGTTGACTTCCACTGGCTCAGGGCCTGTATTCATTCGTTTCTATATGCTCTACTCAGAATGAACTTAGCATATGAGTTTGAACCGCAATGAGCAGAAAAGTGGTTTGATCTTAAAAAAGGGTTACAATAAATATTTGCAAGAACATCACATAATTTGCAAGAACAGACAGGGTTGTCTTGCATCATTCACTTACACAAACGTAGTCTCGTGCTGCCAGACCTAACACTGCCATTCTCCTTTCGGGCAGAAACCATCTGCTAAAATCAACTAAAAACATGCTCCCACATTCAAACATCTAAAAAATGGTTTCATTGCTAGTTTATAGGAGCCAGATATAGTAACAGCAAACAGATGCATATAAAAAAAACTCATTAAGGCCATTAGTGAAATAGTGATATGTACTTCCTGTTCCCTCAACACAATGTGGATAGGGAACTAGGCATATTCATTAGGCACCAAATGGAAGAAAACTGACAGAAACAGGGGGGAACTACCCAAACAACGCTTTGTTACGTTTTACTACAGTGTACCTTTGTGAATACAACCCTGAATGGAGTAAGATGCATCCAATAAGGCAGATTCCTATTGGTCAGTGTCAGGGCCAAGGCAGACATAGAATCTCCCTGAGATGTGTCTCTCTCTCTCTATGCTCTCCCACACCGCTTTACCTGTGAGAGGCCCAGTGAAATCCATTACGCACTTTAGAGTCGACTCATGAATGGAATAATTAGCACAGTGTGGTCTCCGCTCAGTTGGAAGTCAGTCCCGATAATGAACAAAGGGAAGGAAATTAGCTTTTGTCTCATAAAGTCACAACTTCAAAGATCCCCGGCATTGCATTAATACAGCCATAGCCCCCAGCAGCACGAGAGAGAATAAAGTAACCACTCTCCTCTCACTGAGACCCCATTCCACACAAGGTCTTTCTGCAGGACAAATACGAGTGCTAGCATTACACACAAACGCATGCACATACACAGGTTACACACTAACACAGCACAGGTCAATCCAACAATAACTATATAACTGCATGCGTGGACAGGGCTACCATACTTTTCTCTGTGTTGTGTTTTGTGCACCTCATCTTAAAGAGAGAATATGGGTTGCATTACCTGAGCCCCCTGTCAAGGTATTACTCTTCCCTACATTATCCATCCATTCAGCTGCATGTGTAGCTTCTCAATCATGACAGGTCGACAGACCGCAAGGCCTGAGGTCCTGAGGAGCCCTAGCTGTGGCCTACTGTACCCTACCCTGGGCTGGGCTGGTTGACCCACCAGGGCTGAGGGTCATTCATCTCCCCCCTAACTGCTGTTCTACTCTGCTGCCCTGGGAGCATGGAGCAGGGGCCTGACTGGGTGGTTCAGCCTAGTATTCCTCCTCCTCACTTGTACAAAAGATCATACGGTACAAACCTAAACAAACACAAGTTTGTGTTCCATTTGATTTGATTGATTGTACACACTAAAGCGGTGTTGTAGTACGACTACATATTGAGTGTTCTCGGTATTGTCTGGTGTCTGATGCATTTGTAGTCGGTCTGACGGTGAGGACACACCAGCTGAGACCAGGTCAGCTTCCATTCACTCAGTGCATAACGCTGCTTCGTAAGGCCACATATATACACTCCTTTCTGGGAAAATGCATATCTTAACAACCTGTATATATATTATAGACATGTTTGCTCAGTGACAAACCCATAGGCCTTCAGTGTGACGGGTTGGTGATTCTGAAAGGACAGCAACTGTAATACCAGCGCACACATGTAGAAGAGTGCACTTTTTGTAAAACACAAAGGTGTCATGGATGGTATGCAGGTAAGCAAAATACCATTTTTTGTTATCAGTGGGCATTGCTTATATTCACTTTTAAATCCCTACTGATGCGTTTTAAAGCAGTGAAGCAGTGTAATGCAGGTATACGGCTTATGAATTATGTAGTACAATATAGAAATCATGCACAAAGTAGCCTACACAATCACAAAGCACGTAGCCGAATATCATCTGCAGGCAGAAAGAGTTTGCAGCTCTGAGCTGGTTCTGGCATGGAGAACCTCACAGAAGAATGACATCGTTTCAACTTATGACATCTACCAGAAAATGCTAACTAAGGCACCAATGGGTATGCAAACCAGGTATTGAAAAAGCTTTGTCCGAAGTGTTGGTTATTAGGCTCTTTGTGACGTGCAACTGTCTTCATGCTCTGTTTCCATCAAGGTCATGGGCCTGGGTGGACAGAGGCCCACCCACTCAGACTGATGTGGTGTAAGTATTGTTGTGGACGTAGACTATCACATAAAATAAAATAAATGTCATTAAGAAAAGGGTGATTTTGAGAGAGAACATCTGAAAAATCTATAGGAAAACACATTTTTCACACAGGGTGCCTTTCCTTCATTGGGCGGGCAGTTTGGGAACTCTTCTGCAAAATGAGTGTATGCCCACATATCCAGGCACCGCTACACTACTGCATAGGACCGATGGAAAGACAGCAGTCACACACAGCATTATGTTATAGGATAAGCAGTCCATAAACTCGGACATAATAAGCCAGTAGGTCCCAATCCTACTTGATTCCAACCTCTCTTTTAACAAGGAGGTAAAAAAAAGGTAACTCAAATAACCAAATTCAAGTTAGCTAATAAAAATGTACTTCGAATCTGATATTCCCCCACTTAACATACTGCTTGACTAGTTGGGCACAAGCTTGCTGTACAACATTAAAACCCATTCAGTCTGTCTACCAATAGGCTCTCAAAGTGCTTGATAGGAAGCCCAATAGCCATCATCACTGTTACATCCTCAGAAAGTATGAGCTCTTGAGTTGGAAAAATCTTGTGTAATACACCGACACATTCAAAAAATAAAATTATTTCACCTTTATTTAACCTGGTAGGCTACTTGAGAACAAGTGCTCATTTGCAACTGCGACCTGACCAAGATGAAGCATATAAATTCGACACATACAACAACACAGAGTTACACATGGAATAAACAAAACATACAGTCAATAATACAGTAGAACAAAAGAAAACAAAAAGTCTATATACAGTGAGTGCAAATGAGGTAAGTTAAGGCAATAAATAGGCCATGGTGGCGAAGTAATTACAATATAGCATTTAAATACTGGAATGGTAGATGTGCAGAAGATGAATGTGCAAGTAGAGATACTGGGGTGCAAAGGACCAAGATAAATAAATAAATACAGTATGGGGATGAGGTAGGTAGATAGATGGGCTGTTTACAGATGGGCTATGTACAGGTGCAGTGATCTATGAGCTGCTCTGACAGCTGGTGCTTAAAGCTAGTGAGGGAGATACGAGTCTCCAGCTTCAGAGATTTTTGCAGTTCGTTCCAGTCATTGGCAGCAGAGAACTGGAAGGAAAGACGACCAAAGGAGGAATTGGCTTTGTGACCAGTGAGATATACCTGCTGGAGCGCGTGCTACGAGTGGGTGCTGCTATGTTGACCAGTGAGCTGAGATAAGACAGGGTTTTACCTAGCAGAGACTTGTAGATAACCTGCAGCCAGTGGGTTTGGCAACGAGTATGAAGCGAGGGCCAGCCAACGAGAGCATACAGGTCGCAGTGGTGGGTAGTGTATGGGGCTTTGGTGACAAAACAGATGGCAGTGTGATAGACTGCATCCAATTTGTTGAGTAGAGTGTTGGAGGCTATTTTATAGATGACATCAACGAAGTTGAGGATCGGTAGAATGGTCAGTTTTACGATGGTATGTTTGGCAGCATGAGTGAAGGATGCATTGTTGCGATATAGGAAGCCAATTCTAGATTTAATTTTGGATTGGAGATGCTTAATGTAAGTCTGGAAGGAGAGTTGACAGTCTAACCAGACACCTAGGTATTTGTAGTTGTCCACGTATTCTAAGTCAGAGCCGTCCAGAGTAGTGATGCTGGACGAGCGAGCAGGTGCAGTCAGTGATCGATTGAATAGCATGCATTTAGTTTTACTTGCGTTTAAGAGCAGTTGGAGGCCACGGAAGGAGAGTTGTATGGCATTGAAGCTCGTCTGGATGTTAGTTAACACAGTGTCCAAAGAGAGGCCAGAAGTATACAGGATGGTGTCGTCTGCGTAGAGGAGGATCAGAGAATCACCAGCAGCAAGAGCGACATCATTGATGTATACAGAGAAGAGAGTCGGCTCGAGAATTGAACCCTGTGGCAACCCCATGGAGACTGCAAGTAGTCCGGACAACAGGCCCTCCGATTTGACACACTGAACTCTATCAGAGAAGTAGTTGGTAAACCAGGCGAGGCAATCATTTGAGAAACCAAGGCTGTCGAGTCTGCCAATAAGAATGTGGTGATTGACAGAGTCGAAAGCCTTGGCCAGGTCGATGAATATGGCTGCACAGTAATGTCTCTTATCGATGGCAGTTATCATGTCGTTTAGGGCCTTGAGCGTGGCTGAGGTGCACCCATGATCAGCTCTGAAACCAGATTGCATAGCGGAGAAGGTACGGTGGGATTCAAAATGGTCGATAATCTGTTTGTTAACTTGGCTTTCGAAGACCTTAGAAAGACAGGGTAGGATAGATATAGGTCTGTAGCAGTTTGGGTCTAGAGTGTCACCCCCTTTGAAGCGGGGGATGACCACGGCATCTTTCCAATCTTTGGGAATCTCAAACGATACGAAAGAGAGGTTGAACAGATTAGTAATAGGGGTTGCAACAATTTTGGCAGATAATTTTAGAAAGAGAGGGTCCAGATTGTCCTAACTGCCTGTGTATATTTGTTCCTAACTTCCCTGAAAAGTTGCATATCACAGGGATTATTAGATGCTAACGCAGAACGCCACAGGAGGTTTTTGTTGGTCGAGGGCAGACAGGTCTGGAGTGAACCAAGGACTATATCTATTCCTAGTTCTAAATTTTTTGAATGGGGCATGCTTATTTAAGATGGTGAGGAAGGCACTTTTAAAGAATAGCCAGGCATCATCTACTGATGGGATGAGGTCAATGTCATTCCAGGATACCCCAGCCAGGTTGATTAGAAAGGCCTGCTCGCAGAAGTGTTTTAGGGAGCGTTTGACAGTGATGAGGGTTGGTCGTTTGGTCGCAGACCCATTACGGATGCAGGCAATGAGGCTGTGATCGCTGAGATCTTGATTGAAAACAGCAGAGGTGTATTTGGAGGGTGAGTTAGTTAGGATGATATCCATGAGGGTGCCCGTGTTTACGGATTTGGGGTTGTACCTGGTAGGTTCATTGATAATTTGTATGAGATTGAGGGCATCAAACTTAGATTGTAGGATGGCCGGGGTGTTAAGGCATATTGAGCAGGGCTAGAGGCTCTACCGTGAAATAAGACAGTAATCACTAAGCAGGACAGTAATGGACGAGACATATTGATATTAGAGAGAGGCATGCATAGCCAAGTGAACATATGGTTCCAGTGAGTGGCTGGGCTGACTGGAGACATGGCGATTCAGACAGTTAGCAGGCCGATGCTAACAAGCTAACAGTTAGTAGGCCGGAGCTAAACAAGCTAGCAGTTAGCAGACCGGGGATAGCAAGCTAGCAGTTAGCAGACCGGGACAAGCAAGCTAGCAGTTAAAAGACCGGGGCAACAAGCTAGCAGTTAGCAGACCGGGGCTAGCAAGTTAGCAGAAGGGCCTTTGGGGGACGTCGCGATGGGGGTAACTCTGCTTTTGCCTCTTCGTGCGGTGACATCGATAGACCAGTCGTGGATTAGTAGTTAGGGTTCCAAGTAGCTCTAGTAAGTTACAAGTAGCTCTAATACATGTCTTGTATTCCAGATCCTAAATGGAATGCCACCCCCCTCCCCACATGGCAGCAGATCCACAAGGTCTGCCGTGAGAGGTGACTGTATAGTTCCCGGAAGGAAAAGCACCTTTAGTCAAAATGCTTTTTCTGTGAGAGCTTCCCATGCCTAGAACACACTGCTATCAGACACATACAACTGCACCACCTATCACACCTTCACAAAAAACATGAAGACATGGCTAAAGGCCAATCAGACTTGGGAGCATAATCCCTAGCTGTGTATTTCCCCTTTACATGTTGTCTGTAGCTTGTGAGGTGTGGAAACACTTCATTGCTTTTATGTATTTTGTTGTGTTGCTTTTTGTGCTATTGCTCTGTCTGCATGCTACGTGTTGCTTGTCCTATGTTGCTCTGCATCTGCTCACTGCTCATTGTTTGTCTGTATTGTTGGAATTTGTTTTTAATAACCTGCCCAGGGACTGTGGATGAATATTAGCCGGCTGGCTAAAACCAGCACTTTTACTGAAACGTTGATTAATGTGCACTGTCCCTGTAAAAATAAAAAAAGAACTCAAACTCAAATCATTAAGCATTTCCCAATCAAAATGTACAACTATTACTTCCCATTGAAGAAAAAACGTTGATGTTTAGCACACAAAGTAACCAGTGACCTAAAGTTTAAAGTGGAACTGACAGCGTTTTAACTACTTTGCAGATATGAAACAAACAGACAATCATAATATCAGTAAAACATATAAAATTCCCAGTTTATGCTGCAAAACCAATTTTATAATCTGTTTTAAAAATAGTTTTTTTTTTTACTTAACATTCCATAACGTACACGTCTTGGTAGTCCAAAATATATTGCTATCAGGTTGTAAATCACAGCTGGCCTGGTACATTGTTTGCTGCCTCCATTCGGGATGCACTGTTTCAGTTTCAATGACTCAATATTCAGGACAAAAACGCACAAATGTAACTAAGGCTTGGAATGTCAATACAATCAAACTAGCAAGGGCAATGATCACAAGTCAGTCATAACATGGCTAATAGGCTAGTGTATCCATTTATGTAGCAAGCTAAAAACACAGAGCCTAACGATAGCTAGATAGCTAGCTAGCTGCAAGGAGGATGTCATTAGAGGAGTGAGTGAGTAATTACTTTTTCCCCTCATATCGTTTTTTGGTGGCTATACACAGCTAGAGATGCAGGTGTCATTTGGTTAGCTAGCAAGAACTTGAAGGACAGTTAGCATATATCTTGCATTAGCAAATTCACTCTGGCTAACTACTCTGATTTCAGAGCACTCTCGTCTGAGCATGCCAGAGTGCAGAACAACTGGTGAATTGACAAACGTGCAGCGCCTACTGGTGTTGACCGGTGTCAGTAAACGTAGGCAAAAAAAAAGTAATAGTAAGTAAAGAACTAGATAACAGCCTAACCAGCTCTGCTACGGTGAGTAAAATGGTCAGAGTGAGATGTTCTTTCATTTGTGTCTGGAAGTAGCTAGCTAGCAATCTAGCCAACTTTAGCCAGTTAGCTTGGGTGCTTGGTTGGGACAAGCATGTTTTGCAGCTTGCGTGCCAATGCGACAAGGAAGCTACAATTCCCCATTGTTTATCAGTCCTATTTGGACAGCCAACCAACTGAAAACGTTAGAGAGGGTTTATCTAATGTTCCTTCGTTAGATTTTAGCTCATCATGCTCTGGCTAGCATTAGTTGTTGATCTTGTTGATGTGTATAACTAAGGGAAAGCCCCCGTGGTGTTTTTTTTCTTCATATTTGAAGAATCCATTCAGGTGTATTTTGTGGCTTATGGCGAATGCGTTCTAATGATATAAAATTGAGCTGTTGCAAGTGCCTATAAACACACAGTCCAGTTCAAAGTGAATGATGGTAGGCCCGTGTGGCAAATGGCTTGTTTGTATAAAGGTCTACTGTAGCTCTGATTGGCTATAGCACACCGGTCTCTGTAGACTCCGGTCCTTTTATTTATGGCCGTGTCTATTAATTGTCCAAATGCACTGCCACTTTCCCACTCTATATTGCTATAGAATTTTCACAAATGCCTCAGTATAAGTCATTCCCAAACATTCTAAGAGTTGATGAAAACGTTAAAATGACCATATCTAAATGGTCTCTGTCATATATATTTTTTAAGTGTCATATTCTTCCTGGGTGTGTACATGAACTGATTTGAATAAGACTTCATGTTTCTAAAATGCTGTCAGTTCCACTTTAAACACAACAATGTTTCACACACATCAATTATTTTCAAAGAGATGGCAAACAACAGCAAGCGTGCTGTAAAAACTTAACTTCTTGTTGAAAGTTATTTTTGAAAAGGGAGAAGCAAACAAATGAGCAACAACATCCTCTTTGATAACACCTGCTGTGGCCCCGGCAAACTAGCCAACAACACATTTTTGCTAGCTAGCTAGACCGTGGGAAAAACTACTACTGCGCAGTGACCTGTTGGCATTCAAGAAGGCAGACGTTTCCATACTGTACATTTTTTGAAAAACAGTCCCACTCATTAAGTCAAAATGTGACTTAATACAGTTGAATGGCACATGCCTTTATCTAGCTTCTGAAGGCCTAGCCAATGGCTGACTAGCTAAATTGATCTCCCCAGAGACCAGCAAAGAAAAATCCTGATAGTATATTTTTTTGTTCATCCTTTCATTCCAACAAAAACTGAAGAGATTAAATGAGAACATCATTAAAAATAATAATATAATTATCATTATTATTTTATTATAATCATTATTTTATAAATCCTTAACCCTTCTCTGAAGGTGTAGAGGGCCCATTGTTCCCTACTGTGTTTGGGTTAGTAATAATTCGTAGAGTGGCTCTATTTTCTCTCAGCCTGCATTTATTCACTATTCTGAATGTCTAAAGAATCCATGTGTTTTTCTGAAATATGAACACAGAAATATTGGACATTTTGAACTCATATTATGGTGGTGATTTGAGAAAATTACAATCATGGTCTTGAATTGGACTTGCATTTTTTTTTTTCCACATAATAGCACAATTGGTTAGGAGACCGTAAAACGGCCACCATCTCCTCCGGCGCCATCTTGACTGTGGACTGGAGGCTGTGCATGAAAGGGATAATGAATCCAGTTGTTTGTCTCATCCGTTTTGGGGAAGTACCTGCGTAATTGCACACCCAGCTCACTCAGGTGCTTCGCTATATCACATTTGACATTGTCCGTAAGTTTGAGTTCATTTGCACACACAAAAAAATCATACAATGATGGAAAGACGTGTGTTTTCCTTGTTAATGCAGACAGAGAAGAGCTCCAACTTCTTAATCATAGCCTCAATTTTTTCCCCGCATATTGAATATAGTTGCGGAGAGTCCCTGTAATCCTAGATTCAGATCATTCAGGTGAGAAAAAACATTACCCAGAAAGGCCAGTCGAGTGAGAAACTCGTCATCATGCAAAGCGGTCAGACAAGTGAAAATTATGGTCAGTAAAGAAAACTTTAAGGATGTCTCTCAATTTAAAAAAAAACATGTCAATACTTTGCCCCTTAATAACCAGCGCACTTCTGTATGTTGTAAAAGTGCTACATGGTCGCTGCTTATGTCCTTGCATGCTGCAGAAAATACATGAGAGTTCAGGGGCCTTACTTTAACAAAGTTAACCATTTTCACTGTAGTGTCCAAAACATCTTTCAAGCTGTCAGGCATTACCTTGGTAGCAAGAGCCTCTCGGAGGATGCTGCAGTGTACCCAAGTGGCATCTGGAGCAACTGCTTGCACGAGCGTTACCTCTCCACTATGTATCCCTGTCACAGCTTTTGCGCCATCAGTACAGATACCAACACATCTTGACCTCCAAAGTCCATTTGATGTCACAAAGCTGTCCAGTACTTAAAAAATATAATATCCTATTGTCCTGGTTTCTAGTGGTTTGCAGAAGAGGATGTCTTCCTTAATTGATCCCCCATAAACATAACGGACTTAAACCAGGAGCTGTTGACTCATCCAGCTGTAACGCATAGAATTCATTGGCTTGTATGAGAAGTAGTAATTGTTTCAAAACATCTCCTGCCATGTCACTGATGCTTCGTAAAACAGTGTTGTTTAATGAAGGCATTGTCTGTATAGTTTTTTTGTCCTTTTCCCCCCAGCATTGTCCCAGCCATATCCGTGGCAGCAGGAAGAATTAAGTCGTCCATAATAGTATGGAGCTTGCCTGTCCTAGCCACTCGGTAGCTCATCATATATGACGCTTCTAGCCTCTTCTTATTAATGGTATCTGTTGCTTTTAAACATGTATAACTACCCAAAAGTCATCTTAATTCTCGCTCAAAAAACTCCTGTGGCTTATTTTTCAAATGAGCTTGTTTCATTTCTAAATGTCTGCGCAAGAGTGAAGGTTTCATCGAGTTGTGAGATAGTACTTTTGCACATATAACACTCTGTGGCTGAGGAAAGGCACTACTTCCAATATAAGTGAACCCCAAATCAATGTAGCTCTCAACATATTTGCGCCTCTTCGATGGTTCAACGTCCTTGTCTGTTGTTCTGTGCTTTCCCGGTTAAGGGGGCAGTAGCTTTTCAGCTGCATCAGATTCACAACTGTCAATGTCTATGCTAGCTGGGCTAGCAACAAATGTAGAATTACTGATGCAGGCATTGAATGTGCTCGTGGAAGCAGAACAACTTGTGTCATCGTCAGGTGCCGGTGTAGTACTGCTGGTAGTCGTACTACTAGTAGAGCTGGTATGTGTGTCTATGGCCTTAATTTTTAAAACAATTTATCCATTTTCAAGCAAACTGAATGAGCAGCAGCTACGTTTAGCTACATACGGACCGGACCGTTAGTGGAATTCCCGTGAGAGAGTAACGGTTAATGTGATTGGATGTTAATTATTTGACTAGGCTACCTGTATTTGACATTGTGTTGTTATTTCGCTGAACACTAGATGGTTTGATTTTATTTTTGGCAGTGAAACGAGGCTACTCAGGAAAGAGAAAAACACCCACATTTATAGCCCCGTTGGAAAATCTAAATGGACTGTTTGAAAATGTGAATCACATTTTTTGGGGCATAACCGCCCACGGCATTGTGTGTACCCTGGGGGTACGCGTACCCCAGTTTGGGAATAGCTGTGTTAGAAGATACTTCAGAGCATATTTGAAAGACAAAGTTGCAATACTTGCTATTTACATGTGTATCATTATTATTACTAGCATCAGTAGTGTTATTACCAGGGGCAGTCATAGCACCGTTGAAGACACACAGAAGGCAGAGGAGGTTGCCTTTTGGCTGAGTTATCACTTCCTCTCCTCCTATCTCCTTCTTTATCTACCAGGATCAGTTCTTAGCCCTGCTAAGTTTCTCCTCCTGCCTGCCCGTGTCCTCTGGAGAGAGGTGGCTCTCAGCTGGGGAGAGGCGCCAGGGGCTACGCACTTTTCTCCATTGTGTGGAGAGACACATAGGACATGGGAGACTAGATTTGTGCTGTTGGAGAGAGAGAGAGAGAGAGCATCTGGGTGTTATTCTTTCTTTTATTTACTTTTTTTGTTTTCTCATTTGATAGGTGAAAGCATCACGATGAAAATCTAATTGGAACCCTATCCAAATCTGTTAGATCACTGAAATCAAGTGGGACAATACTAAAATGTAAAGTGTTGGTCCCATGTTTCATGAGCTGAAATAAAAGATCCCAGAAATGTTCCATACGCACAAAAAGCTTATTTCTATTATTTTGTGCACAAATCTGTATACATCCCTGTTAGTGAGCATTTCTCCTTTTCCAAGATAATCCATCCACCTGACAGGTGTACATATCAAGAAGCTGATTAAACAGCATGATGATTACACCAGTGCACCTTGTGCTGGGGACAATAAAGTGCCAATCTAAAATGTGCAGTTTTGTCACACAATATAATGCCACAGATGTCTCAAGTATTGAGGGAGCGTGCATTTGGCATGCTGACTGCACGAATGTCCACCAGAGCTGTTGCCAGAGAATGTAATATTCATTTCTCTACCATAACCCACCTCCAACGTTGTTTTAGAGAATTTGGCAGTACGTCCAACTGGCCTCACAACTGCAGACCACATGTAACCACGCCAGCCCAGGACCTCCACACCCGGCTTCTTCACCTGCGGGATTGTCTGAGACCAGCCACCCGGACAGCTGATGAAACTGAGGTGTATTCCTGCCTGTAATAAAGCCTTCTTATGGGAAAAAACTACTTCTGATTGTCTGGGCCCACCCCCTGGGGAGCCAGGCCCACCCATGGCTGCGCCCCTGCCCAGTCATGTGTAATCCATTGATTAGGGCCTAATGAATTTAAAAAAATTCAAACGGATTTCCTTATATGAACTGTAACTCAGTAAAATCATTGAAATTGTCGCATGTTGCGTTTATATTTTTGTTCAGTATATATGTAAATGGACATGAATAAGTAGACAAAAACCGTATCAAAAAGTCTGTCTTACCTACTACTAAAAGTAGATACTGTGTACTAATAGTACTGCATACTATTTCGAAGGCACCTTTTAATAAAATCGAATGCAGTAAGCAACAAATATCTACATACATGGCTCGTCCATACTGACAATGTATCATCAAATGCAGAATTGCTTTTATTCCAGCCATTCATAATTTTGGAACAGTAGATCGGTCACCTTATGTCATTATTAACTGCTGTCAAACACGTGGGTCTCGAAAGACGATTCTCTTCCTCAACAGCGTGCAACGAATTGCACTAGACGGAAAGCCGCAATGAGTACGACATCCTGGAATTTAAAGCATACCTCTCCGGCCTCTAGGTCATCAGGCTGCTGATTATCCCGCACACCTGTCACCATTGTCAAGTGCACCAGCACCTCCTGACACTCACCTGGACTCCATCACCTCCTTGATTATCTTCCCTATATCTGTCACCCCCCTTGGTTCTCTCTTCAGGTGTTATTGACTCTGTTTCATGTCGGTGTGTGGTTTGTGTTTCTTGTTACGGTGCTTTATTGACACACCCTCCCTGTACTTGCTTCCCCACTCGTTATAACATTGCTAAATGTCACATACAAAATGTCTATTATTTAGAACCCAAGTATGGGTATTCAGACACGGTCAGTGTTGTTCAAAATTATTATGGACACTGAATGAGCAAGATCATACAATTAGCTATTTTTGTTTGGCATTAATACGGATACTGAAGGCAATCAGATTCCTGTGATAACATTGCTGAAGACAGGAGAAATGCTCATTCTACTTGTGAGGCCATATTTGTATCTTTCTGCTTCATTGGCAGGATACATCTTCCCACACCCTCACAGGTGTGAGTTGAGGGGTTGTGACTGAGGCAAGCTAATGATCTTACCTCAGACTCTCAGGTCTCTCCTGTGAAAGTGATGCTTTCAGTGACTGTTTGTTTGAAAGCTGACAGGCTACAAGAGTCTCAGTGACACTGCCTATTCATCTCACAGAGTGTCAGAGAGAGGGAGAGAAAGGTGAGAAAGAGATACCATAGGTGAGATTGTTCATTGAAATCCATTCTAGGGGCATTGTCACAATCTATTCAATAGTTCAAGCTTATATCTTTGGCTTTGAATCGTCTATAGAAGGTCCCAGTTGTAATTGGAGAATTCACTCAGTCAGATAATGAATGGATGCTGATGTTTTCATCACAGCACAGCAGTATAACCCTGATTTGAATTATACATCTCACTCAGCAGATTCTTTCCCTCCATTCGGCTAATTTAGATTGAGATCCTTCCAGGCTTCCCCCCCCCATCTTTCATTCCCTCCCTCCCTCCTTTCCCCCCTACCCTCTCCTCTCTGCCTCCCATCAGCCCTCTCTCTTTGTGAGAAAAAAAGGAGGAAGCCGAAGAAGAAAAAAAAACTAATGTCTGTGACTTTCTTGCCCTCCAGCACATGAAGCCCTCTTTTATTTTGATCATCGCAGCACAATGGATTCATGCCATTCTGGCAACTTTATTCAGTATCAGCCTAAATTTACATACTGCTTAACAAGTTGCTGTGGATGCCTCTGATCAAAGTGCTTTTGGAAATCTTTCTCTCATCACATTTTCTTTTCTGATTGCATACTGAAGACAGGCATGTTTGACTTCGGGGGGCATAAAGGTAACCTCAGCGCTGCACAAGCCCAAATGTCATCCAGGAAGGAGGGTGCATGTCCAGAGGACAAATATAATGTAATCTAAGCAGTATACAGCATGTGTTGGGGGGGGTTCATGTGTCATTTTTGGTGCTGAAGGGCTAAGACCTGCCTTCAGGCTTGTCCTCCCTGTCAGAGGTACTCAGCTATCTGCACACGCACACACACACACAATAACACACACACTCTGACAAACATAATATTACACACATTTACATATGATACCGTAATGATAGACCTCCCAAAAAGCACATGACAGTTAAAAACACGACATGTACTTATTTCAACTGTCCAATTCAATTAATTGTTATTAAAGGCCTCAAGTGTCTCACATCATGACTGGGAGGGAAAGAATATGTCCGACAAGTAATAGAATGATAGGCATTTTGTGTGGTGAAGACAATATGAGAGTGAGACTAAGGGAGAGCATGAACAGAAAGCAGCAGGTCCTGAATCAAGCCATCCAACAGTCAGGTCAGGGGAGCCTTTAAACCAATAGCCCTGAACATTTCCATGGGGAATGGCGACAGGCGGTAGAGGATACTGCAGTCAATTCTCATGGAAATACACTAGCCACACATTTACCATGTTATATTCATGAGTATGCTTGGCTACTAGAGTGCACAGTACAATTGAAAACATTAAATAATGGAGCAGAGAGAGAGAGAGATAAAATTGATTTAAAAATACAATGAAAAGAGGGTGTGTGGGTGGAAAGAGAGGATTCGTGGGAATGTGAGATTGCAACCCCCTCAGGCCATCGAATTATCCTATGGGTCGATGGTTCCTCCTTATGCGTTGGCTGACATTTTGCTGTAACCTCATTCCGTGTAATTCTATGTGATGTGTGTGACTGACTTCTGCCACGGCCCTGAGAGGCCAAGCACCCCCGGGCTACTGCTTCCTGCCCCACGGCATCATGGGAATTGTTTACTTAGCCCTGTCTGCTCCTTTTTGCCAATCTCTCCTTCCTTTATTTTTTTTACCCCCTCTCTCTAGTTTTCCATGCTTTCTCTCTCCCCCCTCCCTCTAGTTCTCTCTCCCTGTGTATCTGATGGTATCATCTTTCAATTAGAAGAGGATGTACTCATATTCTTCACCAGTGAGACAAAACCATTGTATGTTGACTCTTGAGGGGTAACAGTAAACCAGCCCTTTAGTCTGTTAACACTGAACTGTTTTTTAACCCATTCAACACACACACACAGGCCAAGGCTATCAATGCAGCTTGTTGTATCATTTACGTCACTGTGTATGTTCGCAACTGTGGTGACATTGACAGAGGGTGTGTTCACGAGGCGAAGATAGCAACTTTGCAGACCTATGAATGAAATATGTGGAAATGACTCTAGTCAATATCCCCGGAACTATAATAGGGGATCACACATGTGATTACACATCTGTCTTAGGACTACACACTTACTTCCAATTTGTCCACCCTTTATTTCGTGGTGTAACCATAAACCCTGTAGGGGATGAGTGAAGGCTAGCGGTTCAGATCGCTAGCCTTCACGGATAATGGTGTATATATCTGTCAACAAGTGACAAGCAGAAAAGGGACAGTGTTGAGAGTGTAGCCTTTCATGACCCAACACACTATGACAGCTTGGCCATGGCTGCAGGACATTAGCCTTGTTGTTTTTTTTTTCTGACAGTTTTAAGCAAACACAACTCTCCCTCTCTCTCTTTACATATATATATATATATATATATATATATATATATATATATATATATACATCCCTCTCTCTCTCTCTTTCTCTCTCTCTCTCTCTATGGATTCAATTGTTCTTAGAGCCTTTGAGGCTCTATGTTAAAGCGCAGAGCGACAAAAACATGTCAGAGGCCAGTATATTCAGCTAGATGTTAGCTAGACTCATACTGTAAGCCTTAATGACAAAAGTGAGATGAAAGTGTAACTGATAGGAACGTGCTGCTTTTATGCAACACTGCACCCGGCTGGTGACGAGTGGTACTGGCTCCATTTGATTTCAGCGGAACGGAAGCACTCTGTAAGAGAGGAGGACTGATATAACCTTAGCTCCCAGGGGTTGTGTGTCTGTGTGTGTGTCTCTCTGTCTGTGTGTGTGTGTTTTGCCCTTGAAGCAGTTATCTTATCTGGACCTGGGGACATTCCACACTGATAATTTCAAACATCCCAAGAGGGGCCTGCTTTGAAATACAGCTAAGGGGGTAACACATTAGAATGACAAAATGTAGATCCCCAACCTGCGCTGCCTGCAATATGCACTGTATAGGAATTGAAATCAACATGACAGGAAGCTACATTGATTTGGTTAATATTAGGCAAAAGTGCAGCAGACTCATACTACAGGCAGTTTCCATCTATTTTGTATGCATTCAAGTAACATAAAAGTCTATTAATTCAAACGCATAAATACACTGTGTTGAGAGTATGTGTGGTGAGCTCTGTGGACTGTGTGTGTGTGTGTGTGTGTTGATGTACATTTCTATTTAGTTTGCAATGTCTTCTAAGTGTAGTCCGCAATATAAGAATGCTAATGGTTTGTGAGGTGTGTGTACATCTCATACGGTTTAGGCTACTGTGTTGTCAGTGGTCTAAAAAAACGCAATATGTTTGCACAATTGGTTTGTGAGGTACATTAAGAGAGTGTGTGTGTGTGTGTGTGTGTGTGTGTGTGTGTGTGTGTGTGTGTGCGCGCGCAATGTAATGCACTCAGTCTACAGCCTTGGGCACTGTGCATTCTTGCTTTGAGAGCACATGTCCCCGGGCCTTGTTCCTCCGTCAATGACCTCTGGTGGAGCCATTATTTTCTGCATTAATGACGAACAGCAGTCAGCCAGTGATGGGCTTAGTCCCCAGGCAAAGTAGCTCGTTCTGATTATGGGCAACAACAACGGTAGGCAGTGAAAAACAAAGAGAAACTCTTCCCACAAGAAGTTGAAACAGATCTAGGAGCAGCAGCCAGCTTTGGCATTAGAAACATAAGCTGTTCTCGGTCTATTGACAAGATGGATCTAGATAACCTCTGTGTCTGAAGGGATTACCCTTAGTGAACTTGGAGAAAGTTAAGGAAGTAGCTTATTTTGTTGCTCCTTTGTAATTTGTCTTCCCTTTCAACCACTACCACAAGAATCAGAAAAGCAGTGTTTGTCTGTCTGTTTCTGTCAGAATAAGAATTTTGCAAGCGCTTCTGACATACTGAGAGCTGATCTTCAACATACAACTGATTGAAATACAAAATGTGTGTGGTGTTTGGATTTTTTTAAAATGGAACGCTCATTCTTGATTAGCACACATCTGCACTACCATTGTCCTTAAAACATTGAAGAACTGAGTTTGATAAATAATTGAACAACCTATACATTTATAGTAGGGTTATAAAGTATTCTAATGAAATTAACGGATTCATACCCACACATCTATAACCCACACAAACAAGACAAATTGCAGACAAATAGCAGTTTCTCTTGCCATGGCAGTCATGGCACCCACTCAGGAAATCCTGTCTGGGGGAGATGACTCTAAATGAAGGACTTTACCATTCACCATTATGTCTTTGGTGAGAGTCACAGGGACCCCCCGGGGCTCCTCAGCAACGCTCGGCAGCACAACTTTTCAAAGGGCTCCAGATTAAAGTCACTGAAGTTTCCCACTGGGGTCTGAGGCCAGGATCCCATTAAGCAGGCCTACTACACCGGCGGCCATAATTGTGTCTTTGAGAATTCAGAGCAGCGGTTGCTTGATAAGCAAATTTAGGGTGAAATAAAAGAAGGGGGTGAGGCAAGAAAGGAGGGAAGAGACATACGGACACTTCCCTTGGTCCATCACTAATTTGTTGTAAAGCCCTCATGCAGTCGTTTGTCATTTTATTTTAAATCATCACTGTATGTCTAATACACCAATGTGTGTGTTTATTTAATGAAAATAACTACAAAATAAAAACATGTATTTATTTCCCTGGGCCTCCTTTGACCCTTGAAATGCTGTCTTGATCTTGTGGGCGTTAGGAAACAAATGTGAAACTTTTTTGTGAAAAGTTCCATCCCACCTGAACATGCTGAAATTCCAGGAATGTCTATCAAACAGCTCTTACACACAAAAAAAAATCATAATTTTCACAATTTCAGAGCGTTATACTCCGAGTCTATATTTACGTCATAAAAAGGAATTCTCCTCAACCACACCCACAAATTGGGGAAAACAAAAAATGAATTATTTCCCATTGACAATGGGAAGCTGTAGATTTTTTGTTATACAGAAATAAAAAAATCTGAAAAGCTGCTGTGTTGTTCAATGTACATGCTCCCATGTAGGGAAATAAAGGCCGCGAAAACAGCCCTGTGGCTTCAGGCTATTTGGAGTGGGAAATGTGGCGACCCGGGGTCCAAGTAGGCTACGTCTAGCTAGCTATATTCGTGGAAAATATTTATCACAGGTAAGACATTTAACTTGTTACTTTAGACCATTTGTAACTCCACTCACTACTTGTAGCTGTATAGTCTGTTAGTAACTCCACTCACTACTTGTAGCTGTATAGTCTGTTAGTAACTCCACTCACTACTTGTAGCTGTATAGTCTGTTGGTAACTCCACTCACTACTTGTAGCTGTATAGTCTGTTGGTAACTCCACTCACTACTTGTAGCTGTATAGCCCGTTAACTCCACTCACTACTTGTAGCTGTATAGGTCGTTAACTCCACTCACTACTTGTAGCTGTATAGTCTGTTAGTAACTCCACTCACTACTTGTAGCTGTATAGCCCATTAACTCCACTCACTACTTGTAGCTGTATAGTCTGTTAGTAACTCCACTCACTACTTGTAGCTGTATAGCCCATTAACTCCACTCACTACTTGTAGCTGTATAGTCTGTTGGTAACTCCACTCACTACTTGTAGCTGTATAGCCCGTTAACTCCACTCACTACTTGTAGCTGTATAGTCTGTTAGTAACTCCACTCACTACTTGTAGCTGTATAGTCTGTTAGTACCTCCACTCACTACTTGTAGCTGTATAGTCTGTTAGTAACTCCACTCACTACTTGTAGCTGTATAGTCTGTTGGTAACTCCACTCACTACTTGTAGCTGTATAGGTCGTTAACTCCACTCACTACTTGTAGCTGTATAGTCTGTTAGTAACTCCACTCACTACTTGTAGCTGTATAGTCTGTTGGTAACTCCACTCACTACTTGTAGCTGTATAGGTCGTTAACTCCACTCACTACTTGTAGCTGTATAGTCTGTTAGTAACTCCACTCACTACTTGTAGCTGTATAGTCTGTTAGTAACTCCACTCACTACTTGTAGCTGTATAGTCTGTTGGTAACTCCACTCACTACTTGTAGCTGTATAGTCTGTTAGTAACTCCACTCACTACTTGTAGCTGTATAGTCTGTTGGTAACTCCACTCACTACTTGTAGCTGTATAGTCTGTTGGTAACTCCACTCACTACTTGTAGCTGTATAGCCCGTTAACTCCACTCACTACTTGTAGCTGTATAGTCTGTTAGTAACTCCACTCACTACTTGTAGCTGTATAGGTTGTTAACTCCACTCACTACTTGTAGCTGTATAGTCTGTTAGTAACTCCACTCACTACTTGTAGCTGTATAGCCCATTAACTCCACTCACTACTTGTAGCTGTATAGTCTGTTGGTAACTCCACTCACTACTTGTAGCTGTATAGCCCGTTAACTCCACTCACTACTTGTAGCTGTATAGTCTGTTAGTAACTCCACTCACTACTTGTAGCTGTATAGTCTGTTAGTAACTCCACTCACTACTTGTAGCTGTATAGTCTGTTAGTAACTCCACTCACTACTTGTAGCTGTATAGTCTGTTGGTAACTCCACTCACTACTTGTAGCTGTATAGTCTGTTGGTAACTCCACTCACTACTTGTAGCTGTATAGTCTGTTGGTAACTCCACTCACTACTTGTAGCTGTATAGTCTGTTAGTAACTCCACTCACTACTTGTAGCTGTATAGTCTGTTAGTAACTCCACTCACTACTTGTAGCTGTATAGTCGGTTGGTAACTCCACTCACTACTTGTAGCTGTATAGGTCGTTAACTCCACTCACTACTTGTAGCTGTATAGTCTGTTAGTAACTCCACTCACTACTTGTAGCTGTATAGTCTGTTAGTAACTCCACTCACTACTTGTAGCTGTATAGTCTGTTGGTAACTCCACTCACTACTTGTAGCTGTATAGTCTGTTAGTAACTCCACTCACTACTTGTAGCTGTATAGCCTGTTTGTTTGTGCTGTTGGTCTTCTTCTAGGCACAACGTTCCAATACAGACGGACTATTTTGACGTCATAGCAGGAAAATCACATGTACAGTTGAAGTCGGAAGTTTACATACACCTCAGCCAAATACATTTAAACTCAGTTTTTCACAATTGACATTTAATCTAAGTAATAATTCCCTGTCTTAGGTCAGTTAGGATAACCACTTTATTTTAAGAATGTGAAATGTCAGAATAATAGTAGAGATAATGATATATTTAGCTTTTACTTCATTCAACACATTCCCAGTGGGTCAGAAGTTTACATACACTGAATTAATATTTGGTAGCATTGCCTTTAAATTGTTTAACTTGGGTCAAACGTTTCAGGTAGCCTTCCACAAGCTTCCCACAATAAGTTGGGTGAATTTTTGCCCATTCCTCCTGACAGAGCTGGTGTAACTGAGTCAGGTTTGTAGGCCTCCTTGCTCGAACATGTTTTTTAAATTCTGCCCACACATTTTCTATGGGATTGAGGTCAGGGCGTTGTGATGGACACTCCAATACCTTGACTTTGTTGTCTTTAAACCATTTTGTCACAACTTTGGCTGTATGCTTGGGGTCATTGTCCATTTGGAAGACCCATTTCTGACCAAGCTTTAACTTCCTGAATGATGTCTTGAGATGTTGCTTCAATATATCCACATAACTTTCCCCTCCTCATGATGCCATCTATTTGGTGAAGTGCACCAGTCTCTCCTGCAGCAAAGCAACCCCACAACATGATGCTGCCACCCCCGTGCTTCACAGTTGGTGAAGGAAAAAGCCTCCCCCTTTTTCCTCCAAACATAACGATGGTAATTATGGCCAAAAAGTTCTAATTTAGTTTCATCAGACCAGAGGACATTTCTCCAAAAAGTACAATCTTTGTCCCCATGTGCAGTTGCAAACTGTAGTCTGGCTTTTTTATGGCGCTTTTGGAGCATTGGCTTCTTCCTTGCTGAGCGACCTTTCAGGTCATGTCGATATAGAGGACTTGTTTTACTGTGGAAATAGATACTTTTGTACCCGTTTCCTCCAGCATCTTCACAAGGTCCTTTGCTGTTGTTGCGGGATTGATTTGCACTTTCCACACCAAAGTACGTTCATCTCTAGGAGACAGAACGCATCTCCTTCCTGAATAGTATGACGGTTGCGGGGTCCCATGGTGTTTATACTTACGTACTATTGTTTGTACAGATGAACGTGGTTGTATGAACCAGACTTGTGGAGGTCTACAATTTTTGAGAGCTTGGTTAATTTCTTTGGATTTTCCCATGTCAAGCAAAGAAGCACTGAGTTTGAAGGTAGGCCTTGAAATACATTCATAGGTACACCACCAATTGACTCAAATGATGTCAATTATCCCATCAGAAGCTTCTAAAGCCATGACATCATTTTCTGGAATTTTCCAAGCTGTTTAATGGCAGTCAACTTAGTGTATGTAAACTTCTGACCCACTGGAATTGTGATACAATGAATTATAAGTGAAATAATCTGTCTAAACAATTTTTTGAAAAAATTACTTGCGTCATGCACAAAGTAGATGTCCTAACCGACTGATATTTACTGTTTCATTGTTGATTCTTGACATAGTTGGTATAACGCTGTTCTGATTCCATTTTATTACAGTATTTTCTTAAATTATTAGCTGGGATTGGGTGCTCGACTTCACTACAGACAAATTCTAGCATCAACACACACAACAAAGATAACATGAACGAAAATAAACTCTCCCTATAACCCGATGAATGAATAAAAACTAAGGTACATAAACAAGTTGACTTTATTAAGTATGTCGGTCTATTAACATTCACTTCAAATAAAAATATCATACTGTTCTTAAAAGAGGGCAGAGGTGAGATCTCCAAGTTCTGAATCCTAACTTGAGATCCACACAGCTCAACTTCCACATAAACCATGCATTGATGGCAATGCCGGTGGGATATTTGTGAAAATTCAACATACGAACCTTAGTGTGTGACATGAAAGCTATATTTGGGCCTATAAACCTTGACACTTTTCTATATTTACCGACCAAATACACTGCCTTTACCCAAGGGCTAAATGAAAGCCAGTGGTTGAGTAACAACTTCAAGTAGATTTCTTCTGTTTTTTCTTCTCTGCCTCATCTTCTTTCTCTTTCTCGATCTCAGCCACCAGGGTCTCAATTTCTTTGGACTCCAATAACTACATGGAGCACCAACAAAAGAAAGAAGCAATTAACTCATAGACAAGGACATGTGTAAAGCAGCAAATACTGGGATCAGACCACCAAACTCTTTGGTGAGGTTACCTTCAGTGGCTGGTTTCTTCTGATCACAGCGAGATCAATGTTCTTCCCACCAGACTGAACCACCTGTAAACATAGTTCAAAAGGTCAAATGTACACAATGGATTTATGCTAACAGCCACATTTTTGGCCATATTGAATACCCAAATATAACTGTCTCAGACCTACAGAAGTGCCTAGGGGAGTAGGAAGTAGGCGTCGGTTTGGAGTTTAGCATAAAAATGACAGTGGTTGACCTCACCTCAAGCAAGGCTTTGATTGCCAGCTTAATCGCCTCGTTGTCAGTGGCGATGGCTTCATCTGTGTAGTTCTTCTCCAGGAATTCCCTCACTGTCTTAGCACTGCGGCCAATTGCATTTGCCTGAATAAAGAGATGGGTAACAAATCAGTAACTGAGTATTTTTAAAACATTAAAATACCAATAGTGTGGTTTAAATCCAGCTCAATACCTAATGTTTATTTTCAAAAACAGACCGCACAATTAAGACAAGACAATCAAACTTTTGCAATGATACACTTTAGATAATCATTGTGGCTATGAAAAACATTAAAACATATTTATCTGTTGAGAAAGGTGAGATATTTTTGTGGATTGGCTGACCTTCCATGCATGGTATGTTCCTGAGGGGTCAGTCTGATAAAGCCTGGGGGTCCCATCGTAGTCAAAACCCACGATCAACGCCGAGATGCCAAACGGTCTTCGTCCATTACTCTGAGTGTAACGCTATAGAAAAAGATAAAAAGCTGGCTTCATATGAAAATAAACAAACAGTCAAGTATCATATGGACTCTAGTTTACTCTACCAAACTGGGTACAAGGTAGCCTTGCATGCAGGCTTGGGGAGTAACGGATTACAAAACAACTAACTGTAGTCCATGACCAGCAAAAATGTTGTAATCAGATTAGATATACTTTTGAAAATCTGGATGATTACTTCTAGGGTTACTTAAAAAAAAAAAAAAATGTTTTGGGGGTACATTTATTTTCCTAATGACATTCAAAATCAGCATTGAAAAAAGGCGCAAGTTTAAGTTTGTCATGTCTGAAAGACCACAAATCAGAGACTAATATGATGACACACCAAATGTGTCTGATGGATAGAGTGGCGCAGCGGTCTAAGGCACTGCATCTCAGTGCTAGAGGCATCACAACAGACCCTGGTTAAATTCCAGGCTGTATCACAACCGGCTGTGATTGGGAGTCCCATAGGGCGGCGCACAATTGGGCCAGCATTGTACGGGTTTGGCCGGGGTAGACTGTCATTGTAAATAAGAATTTGTTCTTAACTGACTAGCCTAGTTAAATAACAAAAAATGGAATGTAATCAGATTACGTTATTTCGTTTGGGTAATCCAAAAGTTACATTTGTGATTACAATTTTGGACAGGTAACTACACTGAAGAGAAATATAATAAGCCATGTTTCATGAGCTGAAATTAAATATCCCACACGTTACACACAAAAAGCTTCCCTTAAATTTTGTGCACAAATTTGTTTACATCCCTGTTAGTGAGCATTTCTCCTTAGCCAAGATAATCCATCCACCTGGCAGATGTGGCATATCAAGAAGCTGATGAAACAGCATGATCTTTACACAGGTGCAACTTGTGCTGGGGACAAAAAGCCACTAAAATGTGCAGTTTTGTCACAACACCACAGATGTCTCAAGTTGAGGGAGGGGGCAATTAGCATGCTGACTGTAGGGATGTCCACCAGAGTTGTTGCTATGGAATTTAATGATAATTTCACTACCATAACCCACCTCCAACGTCGTTTTAGAGAATTTGGCAGTACGTCCAACCGGCCTCACAACCGCGAGTATGGTGTCGTGTGGACGATCGGTGTGCAACTTTGTGAACAGAGTGCCCCATGGTAGCAGTGGGATTATGGTTGTCAGGCATTAGCTACGGACAATGAACACATTTTATCGGTGGCAATTTGAATGCACAGAGATACCATGACGAGATCCTGAGACCCATTGTCATGCCATTAATCCGCTGCCATCACCTCATGTTTCAGCATGGAAATGCACAGCCCCATGTCGCAAAGATCTGTATACAATTCCTGAATGCTGAAAATGTCCCAGTTCTTCCATGGCCTCCATGCTAACCAGACATGTCACCCATTAAGCATGTTTGGGATGCTCTGGAACGATGTGTACGACAGCGTGTTCCAGATCCCTCCAATATCAAGCAACTTCGCACAGCCATTGAAGAGGAGTGGGACAACATTCTACAGGCCACAATCAACAGCCTGATCAACTCTATGCGGAGGATGTGTGTCACTATGCATGAGGCAAATGGTCACACCAGATAGACTGATCCATGCCACAACATAAAAAAAAAAAAAGGTATCTGTGACCAACAGATGGTTATCTGTATTCACAGTCATGTGATATCCATAGAGTAGGGCCCAATTAATTTATTTCAATTGACTGATTTCCTTACATTAACTGTGACTCAGTGAAATATTTTAAATTGTTTGCATTTATATTTTTGTTCAGTATAGTGGTTAGATTCTGGGTTAAAATCAGAACAGTATTATACTAGAGACATGATACATTAGAAGTAATACTATAGTATCTGAGGAGTGAGAGACTGATTTTTACACCATAAGTTAATTGTTATCTGTAGGAGTCAGATTAAACTATAAAATGAAAGAGAAACACCGTGTCTTTTCTATTTTACCATTGCTTTCTGAGATACTATTATTTTCTTACGGAGTTATCAAGAGTTGTAATTCTAAGTTGATTGGTTATTCGCATTTTTGATTTAACATGTTTTTGAATCACAATGTGAATCATGTGTTCGAAGGGAAAATACAGGAGTATGAACTCATTTTGAAAATGGTTTCATCAGTAACAGTATGTTATTATGCTCTTTCCTCTCTTGAGGTTACCATGGAACGTGAAATCGGATCATGTCCTAAGACATGGTAGGAATAATTTGACCACAAACAGTGTGTGAACCTCAAAACGCTCCCTAACCGGCTGAAGAAAGAGCGACAAAGGCGTTCAATGCGACAGTGACTTTTAACACTTCTGAGTCCGAGCCAAACCTGGGAACGGGCGGAAGGAGTGCTGAGACCGCGCGTGTGGAGAGAGATAACGGCTCAGGTGAGAGACTCGTGTTCGTGGGAGAAACGGATGTATCCATTTGGATATTGAAAATCGGGACATGATCAAGGGCCATCAAATGTGACAGGCACGAGTTACATGTGCCGTTGGGAAGATGAACTGTAACGCTATCTGAAGAAGACATGCTAGAATGATAAGTGCCGGGAGGGGGGGGGGGTCTACACTGCGAACAATTTCGACTAAGTACGCATTGAGATATCGCTCTTTCATTACCAGGTGACAGGAAAACAGGGACAAATGGGGGCTGTAATGAGAAGAGCTTTTACCGGTAATAAAAAGGTTCAGTTAACAAACATACATTCTAACAGGGATGATGTGTGCTAGGTTGAGAGACTTTAATTCGAGTCGTAGACTCAAAGTAAGCACTAAGGACTGTCATTCTGAATTTGAGTTGGATAATTTATAAAATGTTTTAGTTATGATTCAGAGAAAGGGGGGAGGCTCTAAAACAGTGAGGGCACTGCAAAAATGTATTAGGCCTAGGGAGGCTCTAGAAACCTTATCTCTAAGTATCCTCCGACAGGGAGGTTGTTAGAGAACTCACTGGATGATAGCTTGGGCCAACCATTAAGGCTTTTTTTGGTTTTACCAGGTCATTTTTATGTTAAATCACAATACATATAGATGGCTGGAAGATACGGCACAATTAATTGCATAAAAGGCTCATAGTCTGTGTTTTGCAATAACACCCAAGGATGAAAATGAAGGAAAAGGCATGGAGACCAGCATCATATGGGTATAGAACGTTACGGATGGACAGTTCTTTCCACAGTTTTAGTCGCATCAAGGGTGGTGTGAAGTTACTAAACATGTACTTTTCTTCCCTTTCCTTTTCAAGTCAATATGTTTTTAGGTTTCGTGGAACATAAGAGTGATCCTTGTTCCAGAGGGGCTGATGTATATTGACTAATTGATTTGAGAATGTTTTAGTATGCTTATAACTGTAGAAGTGCATTAGGAGTAGTGACTAGTGTTTTATGGGTTAGATGGAATGATATTTGCAAATGTATCTGCAGCAGGAGGTGAAGTAAACGAGGCCTGTGTTTGAGACAGAATGTTTATATAGGGCTGTTAAGTGGGATGGAATGTGACTGCGGGGGAGATCTGTGGGGGCTCATAAATTAAGGTTGTGGTGATAGAGGGGTATCATTCCCAGAGACTATGTATATTGTTACAGGAGGAGAGGGAGGACCGCTAACTGTGCACAATATAGGGACTATTATGAAGTTAAATTGAACATTACACAAACCCAGATCATGGTGTTAGGTTGGATATTCTTCCAACTCATTAATCTCGTTCCCAATTTCTAACCGCCGGAAAACACTTGACAGATTACATGCAGTAGTTATTCTCACAGCAGTCGCCTGTACCCCTGCACACTGACTCGGCACCAGTGCCCCCTGTATATAGCCTTGTTATTGCTTTTATTATTGTGTTACTTTTTATTATAGCCTACTTGGTAAATACTTTCTTCTTCTTAAACTGCACTGTTGATTAAGGGCTTGTAAGTAAGCATTTCACAGTAAAGCCTACACTTGTTGTATTCGGCGCATGTCGCAAATAAAGTCTGATTTGATTTGTAGGGACAGTAATTGAAGGAGGCTATAGTCGTGGGCCATGTTAGGAGTAGCAGGGGTTACTTTAGTAGCATTGTTGGGTTATCAGTTTGAGGACTCATGCCAAATGGCTGGGTAGCTGGGAGACTGATGGGAGTGCCGGGGGCTGTTATTCAAATGCCACAAATTAGTGATCTGCCCATAAGGGGGGAGTGTATGTTGTCAGGAAATGACCCATGCGTTGCAGTGTGTATATCCTCAGGTGAAAGCAGCACATGAGGAGCAGGAGATAACCTAGGCACGGGTTGAATTCTGGAGATTGAGTGTACATCAAGATACACCAGGCAGGGATGTTGGGACAGCAATGTTCTGGTCTACACACAGTACTCCTTACAGCACCTGCAGCGGTGAAGATCGTCATGTCTCTCCTCGGTGGGCGCATAGTTCTCACAGGAAGTGAGGTCCAGCTGCATAATGGGTGAGCTTGAAGACGCCATGACAAAGGAAGTGGAGCTAAAGAGAGAGAGACTAGATTCCACCGTAGACATGCAAATTGGTTGGGTCTGGGAGCTACTTTAAACATAGTTGGGTTAGCTGCTTTATTGGTTAACTTCACTAGGGTAGGGGGCAGCATTCGTAATTTTGGTTGAAAAGCGTGCCCAAATTAAACTGCCTGCTACTCAGGCCCATAAGCTAGTATATGCATATAATTAGTAGATTTGGATAGAAAACTCAAAAGTTTCCAAAACTGTTAAAATAATGTCTGAGTATAACAGAACTGATATGGCAGGCGAAAACCTGAGGAAAATCCAACCAGGAAGTACTATTATTTTGAAAGGCTGTTTTTCCATTGAAAGCCTATCCACCATACAAAGACTTAGGACCCAGTTCATGATCTCTATGGCTTCCTCAACATGTGATCAGTCTTTAGGCATTGTTTCAGGCTTTTACTCTGACAAATGAGGAAGATACACCGCTTTCAATGAGAGGACAGTGGAAATTTCCAGACATGAACCAAGCACGTGATCGGGAGAGCGCATTTCTTGTTTGCCTTTTCCATTGACGAAGCTTTTGTCCGGTTGAAATAATATTGATTATTTATGACAAAAACAACCTGAGGATTGATTTTAAACATCGTTTGACATGTTTCTACTATCTTTATTTGTACTTTTTTTTATTT
The DNA here is from genome assembly GCF_034236695.1 of Oncorhynchus nerka. NCBI lineage: Eukaryota > Metazoa > Chordata > Actinopteri > Salmoniformes > Salmonidae > Oncorhynchus > Oncorhynchus nerka. Next base: position 67,871,501 of record NC_088415.1, read on the forward strand.
TAAACTTTTCATCTTCGCGTTGAGAGCGCGCATGGTGCCTTTGGATTTCTGGATTAAACTCACCAACAAAATGTAGGTATTTGGTCATAAAGATTAACTTTATCGAACATTTGTTGTCTAACATGGAGACCTGGGAGTGCCACCAGATGAAGAGCAAAGGAAAGTGATTAATTGTAATGCTATTTCTGACTTTTGTGACACTCTCCTTGGTTGGAAAATGGCTGTATGGGTTTCTGTGTATAGGCGCTGACCTAACATAATCGCAAAGTGGGCTTTTGCCATAAAGCCTTTTTGAAATCTGACACAGCGGTTGCATTAAGGATAACTTTATCTGTATTCGTATGTTTAACACTTGTATCTTTTATCAATGTTTATGATGAGTATTACTGTTATTTGATCTGTCTGCACTTTCACAGGATGTTTGTTTGAGACAATGCATTTCTGAACATAACACACCAATTTCAAATTAGGTTTTTGGACATAATGATGAACTTTATCGAACAAAACACACATTGTGTAACATGAAGTCCTGTGAGTGTCATCTGATGAAGATCAAAGGTTAGTGTTTCATTTAATCGCTATTTCTGACTTGTGTGAGCCCTCTCTGTGGCTGGAAAATGGCTGTAAGGTCAGCACCTAGTCACAGAAAACCAAACATAATTGTTTGGTGTGCTTTCGCCGTAAGGCTTATTTGAAATCGGCCACTGTGGCTGGATTTACAAGAAGTTTATCTTTAAAATGGTGGATAATACCTGTATGTTTGAGGAATTTTAATTATGGGATTTCTGTTTTGAATTTGGCCCCCTGCAATTTCACTGGCTGTTGTTGAGGTGGGACACTAGCAAATCCTATTTGTTGTCATGTTTCCAGTGTGTCCATCTGTGTTGAAGTGACTGCATGGGAGAGAGGGCAGTGGGTAGAATTTCCCATGGGGGTGGAGGGAGGGAGAGGGAGGGGGAAAGAGAGAGGGACAGTAAACCCAGTGTTCCAGGCAGGTTAATGCATCATATAAAAGGATAGATGTGGGATAATTGTACTCTAAACAACATTTTGGAGGCATTGATATGAAAGTCTATACATTGCTGAGTTACCTCAAGAAGATGTAGCGTTGATTAGGGATACGCACTTGCCTATCAGGTGAGGTGCCCAACAGGTGGCAATGGAGGAGAATTGGGAACAAAGTGAAAATGACATGGCTTGGGAACACCTCTCAGAACCTGGGGCCGGAAAGGGGAAGACTGGGCGAAAGCATTAAGAGGCTTTTAGGGCTTTCATTTATGTGGAATCCAGCAGAAAAGTATCCTGGAGTCATAGAGTCGAAGAGAGTGGGAAGTGTCATGGTCTCAGACTTTGGTTTTCATGCATATATAATTATGCATAGCTTACCACATTAATACTGTTATGTTTAGTGTTTCTCGTTGCTTTGCAAGTTTTGCGCTATCACTCTTGGGAACCAGAAGGAGAACATTGAACTGGGAGAAGTCAACAGACCCAGGGGACACGTTATAATCAGTGTTCTATGAGGAATGGAAATAAGATTGTGTATGGTGTGATCATAGAACAGAGGCCATAAGTCTCAGAGTTTGTAACCCTCACTGTGAATGTTAATTATGTTTAGTTTTTGTTCATGTTTTACTAATGATTGTTTGTCCATTGAAAAGTAATTTCCAAGTGTATGTAATGTTGAACAGTATGGAGTTAAATGTTCAAAACAGGGGACTGTTAGATTCTGGGTTAAAGTTGGAACATTATTATTCTAGAGACACAAGACACATCAGAAGTAATAGTATAGTATCGGAGGAGTGATAGAGACTGGTTTTTACATCAGAAGTTAATGGTTATCTGTAGGAGCCAGATGGCTTTGGAATGTGCTGGGTAGAGGGGAGGCAGTCACATGATTGCTATAGGTGATACTGGTGGAGAGCTTTGGATTGGGAAACAAGGGGGTTAAAGTCAGGTCACCTTAAGGGAGAAGGAACGGTTTATTATACCATCACTTCGTCTTCCTGTAGAACCATAAAAGATGGAAGGGTTGGAGAGAAGGAGGAGTGCATCTAAATTGGAGTATATATACTTGTGGTGGTGGAAACATGTTTTGTCCAATGCAGCTGTATTGATCCTCTGGGAAGAATTAAACTTGGTTCAGCTTTCATAGTGTCCTTAGAGTTTTTTATTCTGAGAATTAGAACCTAACAATAGTAACTGTAAAGGATTACATTCTGAATGTAACCTACCCAAACCTGGTAGCATGTGCCGATGCTGTCACTCTTGGACAACATCACCACATTGACCCAACACAAAAAGTCGCCTCTGTGTCACTAATGTTGAATAAACTTGAACTTCCACTGACAGTTGTCCAGGTGGTTGGTCTTTATGACGTTGACAAAATAAACACAGTGAAGTCTTATTAAACAGACTTTTTAAACGTGGGTCTGCTACAGGTTCCTGACAAATTGCTTCCCCTCACATTAAAATAAAAGTCTTACACAAGCCATCTCTTGCTTGTGCACATATGAGAGAGACTATTGGAGAGCTGTGACTTCCTGTTTTAGTGAAATCTAATTGCTGAGTGGTGTCTGTCACGGATGGCAATAGCAAGTCGTTAGGGGCTGTTAGTTGGAGGTGGTGTGTATTGTACCTGTTTCAGGGTGGCGATGTGCCGTGTGATGTACTCAACGGTAACTGGGTCCTCCACTGTGAGCCTGTGACTCTGGCACTCCACCCGAGCTCTGTTGATCACAATGCGGGCATCTGCTGTCAGACCTGACAGAGGCAGACAACTGGTTAAATAAGAGACAATAAGAGCGAAACGTTCAGCTGGTTTGGTTATGAGCCACAGCAAACCAAACAATATTGAAACCAGACGGAAAAAAACTCCCTAGACAAAGTTTTACCTCTGGAAACAGCCATTACACAAATTGTTCTTGCTAGGCAATGTTAGCTACAGTTGAAGTCGGAAGTTTACATACACTTAGGTTGGAGTCATAACAACTCGTTTTTCAACCACTCCACAAATTTCTTGTTAACAAACTGTCTTGTTTACAGACAGATTACTTCACTTATAATTAATTGTGTCACAAGTCCAGTGGGTCAGAAGTTTACATAAACTAAGTTGACTGTGCCTTTAAACAGATTGGAAAATTCCAGAAAATTATGTCATGGCTTTCGAAGCTTCTGATAGGCTAATTGACATCATTTGAGTCAATTGGAGGTGTACCTGTGGATGTATTGCAAGGTCTACCTTCAAACTCAGTGCCTCGTTGCTTGACATCATGAGAAAAATCAAAAGAAATTAGCCAAAACCTCAGAAAGCAAATTGTAGACATCCACAAGTCTGGTTCATCCTTGGGAGAAATGTCCAAATGCCTGACGGTAGCACGTTCATCTGTACAAACGACAGTACGCAAGAATAAACACCATGGGACCACGCAGCCATCATACCGCTCAGGAAGGAGGTGCATTCTGTCTCCTAGAGATGAACGTACTTTTGTGCAAAAGTGCAAATCAATCCCAGAACAAAAGCAAAGGACCTTGTGAAGATGCTTCAGGAAACAGGTACAAAAGTATCTATCCACAGTAAAACGAGTCCGATATCGTCATAACCTGAAAGGCCGCTCAGCAAGGAAGAAGCCACTGCTCCAAAAGTGCCATAAAAAAGCAAGACTAAGGTTTGCAACTGCACATGGGGACAACGATTGTACTTTTTGGAAAAATGTCCTCTGGTCTGATGAAACACAAATATAACTTTTTGGCCATAATGACCATCGTTATGTTTGGAGGAAAAAGGGGAACGCTTGTAAGCCGAAGAACACCATCCCAACCTTGAAACACGGGGGTGGTAGCATCATGTTGTGGGGATGCTTTGCTTCAGGAGGGACTGGTGCACTTCACAAAATAGATGGCATCATGAGGAAGGAAAATTGTGGATATATTGAAGCAACATCTCAAGACATCAGTCAGGAAGTTAAAGCTTTGTCATCGCAAATTTGTCTTCCAAATGGACAATGACACCAAGCATACTTCCAAAGTTGTGGTAAACTGGCTTAAGGACAACAAAGTCAAGTTATTGGAGTGGCCATCACAAAGCCCTGACCTCAATCCTATAGAAAATTTGTGGGCAGAACTGAAAAAGCATGTGCGAGCAAGGAGGCCTACAAACCTGACTCAGTTACACCAGCTCTGTCAGGAGGAATGGGCCAAAATTCACCCAATTTATTGTGGGAAGCCGTTGGAAGGTTACCCGAAGGCATTGCTACCAAATACTAATTGAGTGTATGTAAACTTCTTACCCACTAGAAATGTGACGAAATAAATAAAAGCTCAAATAATTATCTACTATTATTCTGACATTTCACATTCTTAAAGTAAAGTGGTGATCCTAACTGACCTAAAACAGGGATTTTTTTACAAGGATTAAATGTCAGGAATTGTGAAAAACTGAGTTTACATACACCTTAGCCAAATACATTTAAACTTCCGACTTCAACCGTACTTACTTTGGCATGTCGTCTGATGATCAAGATAACATACAAATGAATGAATATGTAGTTAGCTAGTTAGATACCTGCGAATGCCATGCAAACATGTTCGTCTAGGGCGCAGATCTTGCGGACTGTTCTTTCCTCCTGTAGTTTGGCGACAGACTTCTTCTCAACTCCAAGGACAACAATGTCTTTGCCCCTGATGCCCACCTAAATTAGGAATGGGGAAATGAAACAGTTTAGTAGTTCGACACTAGCTAAGTAATTTCACCGAAATTCAAGTAAATATTGCGTTCAACAACAGAACATGATAGCTAGCTAAATTCAGTTAAGTTAGCAATTTTCTCAAACAGCATCACAATGTTACGTTAGCTAGCTAGCTATCTTTTCATACATTTATAGCTACATAGTAGCTAAATGACACAGCTTACGTTAGCTTAGCTTCATAAACTTACAGCAGTGGAGCCTTTCTTCACAGCCTCTTGTGCATATTCCACCTGAAAAAGGTGACCGTCGGGAGAAAACACAGTGATCGCCCTGTCATATCTTGCTGCCATTGTGTTTCTCGAAACAGATGTACTGAAATGTTTAAAACGTGTAGCTAGCTACTCCGCTAGCGAATGTTTGCCAGCTAGTTTTGAGTGAGAGTAATCACAGGGCGCATGCGCTTGAACTCTTTCAATTTTGAGCATAAATTCACAGATGCCTCTGCAACATTTTTTTTTACTCAACAGCATTTCATTGTTATCATGTGGTTCCGGGACTATAATAAGGGTTTAATACAGACGTTTTCAGCGCTGTTTGGACCCTTTCCGGGGGATACTATTTTCCATTCCCCTGTGGCCTTTGGGTTGAGTTTAGATTATTCTACCTTTCGACAGGGGTTGAAAACATTGTTTTGTTTTTATAAAAGTCTTAATTGTACCCCACAAAACAACAATACAATGCATTGACATGTTTTTATAATTTTGATATATATATATCATGAAGATATATTACATTTCAAGGGCATTATCGTTCAGCCCTTTAGTTGGCCGTGTTCGAGAGCATCAGAACGACTGCAGGCCACTGCCGATTTACTGATCTACAAATCAAGGTGATTCATAAATAATGACTCATTGTTATTTGTAGATCAGTCAATCAGTCACAATTTACCCATGATACATTGCGGATTTGATCCTCTCGAACACGGCCATGGACTACATCACCAGAATAACATCAGATGTTGCTAATCTAAACTGTCTGCTTTGAGTTCTACAGATTTGTTAGTTGTATGTTTTAGTTTATTTAGCTTTATATGAAAACACCATGTCGGTGGCGTTTGCACCTCACAGACAACGTGGAAAGGGTGATATAACACCCGCTGGAATTCAAAAGGTAGCTAATTCATTTTTTATCACGCACCGCAACGGAATGGAGGCGGATACAGCACCAGCTGCTGTTGCTAGCTAACTAGCCTAGCCAGCGGCCAGGTCGAGCTGTAAAGAGGGAAATAGATGGTAACAATGTTGCTAGGGTAAAGCGCGGTCAATATGAACTTCGCGGTAGTGGGCAAATAATCTGAAAAATAACAAACATGTTTAGTCGATTCGATGGACTAACATTGAATTAGTTTCTGATATAAATGGAAGCATAGGCTAAGGTTTTCTTAGCTAGTTGGATTGTTAGCGTCTTTTGTTAGCCAGGCACGCACAGAACAGGACTAGTATAAATGACATTGATTATAGCTAGCTAACGTTTGGAGAAAAAGGCCGGTTGACCAGCTAACTACGATGTTGCCATTAACGTCATGTACTACCAAAGAACATATGATTTCATGAGTAGTCTGCATTGGAATGGGACAGCCGTTTGTCCTGCTGAAGTTCAACCAACAAGCAACATTGTTTCCAATCCCCTTAAAATTGTATTTAGGCTACTGTATTCTCTCATATGTAACAGGTCCGAATGCGAACATTACTGGATAGGAAGATGCCGTTGTCTTCTACAGGTCTATCCACATTTTTTTTCAGTTTTCTTTCCTTTTTGCTCTGTCATGTTTCAGTTACTGGATGAGAACAATCAGCTGATTCAATGTATAATGGATTTCCAGAGCAAAGGAAAGACCGCAGAATGTTCACAGTAAGTTATCATTTATGTACTATACAAAAGTCCCATACCTGATGTGCTTTCAGGTTCCACACTGTCATGCATGTACGTTTTTGCAGTGTATTGACAGCCCATCTCCCTGTCTTTTAAATGTTAAAATGTGTTTTATGTTCATTCTGTCAAAAGGTACCAACAAATGCTCCACAGAAATTTGGTTTACCTGGCCACGATAGCAGACTCCAATCAGAACATGCAGTCTCTGCTCCCTGCTGTGAGTATGGGTCCAGGGCGAAGGGCAGTGACGTAGGTGCTGATTCACTCTGACACATTTCTGCCAGAGAGAAAACATGAAGCGTACTAGAATTCATGAAGTTGTACAGATATTGTACAATTTCAAATAAGGTGTTGTTCTTGGCTAGTAGCCTAGTATATATTTTTATATTGCCCCAAACATGGCAATAAAAAAAATACCCTCTCCATAATATTCCCTTCACCAACTGATATAATATAAAGGCCTAGATCACAACTTGACATTTTTTTTATTCAACTAGGCAAGTCAGTTAAGAACAAATTCTTATTTACAATGACAACCTAGGAACAGTGGGTTAACTGCCTTGTTCAGGGGTAGAAAGACAGATTTTTACCTTGTCAGCTCGGGATTCGATTTAGCAAACTTTCGGTTACTGGCCAAACACTCTAACCACTAGGCTTCTTTGCCGCTCCAAATATAAGGGCATAGACAGGCAACCACAGAGCTATTGTGCAATTAAAGAATACCCTCTACATATACAGTACCAGTCAAAGTATGGGATTTTCTTTATTTTTATTATTTTCTAGAATAATAGTGAAGACATTAAAACTATGAAATAACACATATGGAATCATGTATTAAGACAAGTGTTAAGCAAATCAAAATATATTTTATTTGTAAGTATTCAAAGTAGCATTGACAGCTTTGTACACTCTTGGCATTCTCTCAACCAGCTGCATGAGGTAGTCACCTGTAATGTATTTAAATTAACAGGTGTGCCTTAAGTTAATTTGTGGAATTTCGTCCCTTAATGAGTTTGAATCAATCAGTTGTGTTGTGACAAGGTAGGGGTGGTATACAGAATATAGCCCTATTTGGTAAAAGGCCAAGTTCATATTATGGCAAGAACAGCTCAAAAAAAGAAAATAGAAACAACAGTCCATCATTAATTTAAGACATGAAGGTCAGTCAATCTGGGAAATTTCAAGGACTTCAAGTGCAGTCGCAAAAACCATCCAGCTCTGTGATAATACTGTCTCATGAGGACCACCACAGGAAAGGAAGACCCGGAGTTACCACTGCTGCAGGGAATAAGTTCATCAGAGTTACCAGCCTCAGAAATTGCAGCCAAAAAAATGCTTCACGGAGTTCAAGTAACAGACACATCTCAACTGTTCAGAGGAGACTGCGTGAATCAGGCCTTTATGGTCGACTTGCTGCAAAGAAACCACTACTCAAGGACACCAATGAGAAGAAGAGACATGCTTGGGCCAAGAAACATGAGCAATGGACCTTAGACGGTGAAAATCTGTCCATTGGTCTGATGAGTCCCAATTTCTTTTTTTTTTTTTTGTCTAACCGCTGTGTCTTTGTGAGACAGAGTAGGTGAACGGACGATCTCTGCATGTGTGTTTCCCACTGTGAAGCATGGAGGAGGTGGTGTGGGGATGCTTTGCTGGTGATAATGTTGTTAACTTATTTAGGATTCAAGGCACACTTCACCACCATGGCTACCACAGCATTCTGCAGCGATACGCCATCACATCTGGTTTGCGCTTAGTGGGACTATAGTTTGTTTTTCAACAGGACAATGACCCAACATACCTACAGGCTGTGTAAGGACTATTTGACCAAGAAGGAGAGTGATGTAGTGCTGCATCAGATGACCTGGCCTCCACAGTCACCTGCCCTCAACCCAATTGAGATGGTTTGGGATGATTTGGACCGCAGAGTGAAGGAATAGCGGCCAATGTGGGGACTCCTTCAAGACTGTTGGAATAGCATTCCAGGTGAAGCTGATTGAGAGAATGCCAAGAGTGTGTAAAGCTGTCAAGGCAAGGGTGGCTACTTTGAAGAATCTTTTTTTGTTTGTTGACATAACACTTTTTTGGGTTTTACGACATTATTCCATATGTGTTATTATCACTATTATTCTACAATGTAGAAAATAGTCAAACGGAAGAAAAAACCTTGAATGAGTAGGTGTGTCCAAACGTTTGACTGGTACTGTACATTACACTGCTGGTCAGAAATTCCACTAGATTCGTCAAGGAAATGAGGCCATAATACGTGTTACCCCTTCCCTTTTGCTTGTATATCTACCGCTGTCAAGCTCTGACGATAGATTTTTGTGGTTCATGTGAGATTGAAAGCAATCATTTGATATGCCTCATATGCCACCCAAATGCAAGCTTGCTCGGTCTCCCCTGTTGTTGGACAAAGGGGAGGTGTATAATGTTCACCTAGATGCTCTGTACTTGATTTCAGAAGTGTGACTCCCCTACTCCTCCAGAGGTAAAGCTTGAAGTGAGTATGGATGGAGAAGTGGTGTTTGAATTATGATAGGGTGTCTAAGGTGTCTTGGTTCACACAATATTCATACTGTGTATTGCAGGCTTTTTCCCATAGATATTCAAACAGGGTATTTTATTGTGACACGTCACACCTCTGGGACACACTGCTGGTGATAGGCCAGTTGATGGCCTTTACAATAGTATGAGATAATGTAATGGTATACTCTGTTGATAGGCCATCCTTTATTATATAAGATTGCTTGTTGCTTCAATCTGGCGCTGTGAAATAGAGGATAGAATAACAAAAATCCAGAGATTATACAGTGCATTCGGAAAGTATTCAGACCCCTTCAATTTTCCAAATTCTGTTACGTTACAGCCTTATTCTGAATTTGATTAAATTTTTATTTTTCATCATGATTGTACACACATTACTCCACAATGACAAAGCAAAAACAGGTTTTTAGAAATGTTTGCAAATGTATATAAAAAAATAAATGAAATATAACATTTACATAAGTATTCAGACCCTTCACTTAATAGTTTTTTGAAGCACCTTTCACAGCGATTACATCCTTGAGTCTTCTTGGGTATTACGCTACAAGCTTTGCACGCCTGTATTTGGGGAGTTTCTCCCATTCTTCTAGGAAGAGTCTTGGTGGTTCCAAACTTAAGAATGATGGGAGGCCACTGTGTTCTTGGGGACTTTCAATGTTGCAAACATTTTTTGGTACCCTTTCCCAGATTTGTGCCTTGACACAATCCTGTCTCGGAGCTCTATGGACAATTCCTTCGACATCATGGCTTGGTTTTTGCTCTGACATGCACTGTCAACTGTGGGACCTTTATATAGCCTTTCCAAATAATTTCCAATCAATTGAATTTACCACAGGTTCCTACAACTTGGAGTCCACATCTCAAGGATGGTCAATGGAAATAGGATGCACCTGTGCTCAATTTCGAGTGTCATAGCAAGGTGTCTGAATACTTGTGTAAATATGTTTTTTTTAGTTTTTAATACATTTGCAAACATTTCAAAAAAAAAAAAAACTGGATCTTGCTTTGTCATTATGGGGTATTGTGTGTAGATTGACGAGGGGGAAAAAACTACATAATCAATTTTAGAATAAGACTGTAACTTAACAAAATTTTGAAAGGGTGAAGGGGTCTGAATACTTTACTAATGCACTGTATAGCCAGAGATTGTGTCCACAGTTAGATGAAGCCTTTTTAATTCTGTACCTTCAACATCATTTGCTTTCTTTCTCATACGTGGCTCAGATATGTACCTTAACACAGATGGTGTTTCTCTCCCTTTGTCTCTGTGTTGTCTGTCTAGCCACCCACTCAGAACATGCCCATGGGCCCTGGTGGGATGAACCCGAGTGGAGCGCCTGGCCCCCAGCCCCCCCACGGACACAACATGCCCCCGGAGGGCATGGTCAGCGGCGGCCCCACTGCCCCACACATGCAGAACCAGATGAACGGACAGATGCCTGGTAAATGACCTCTCCGTCACCACCACCTCCCTCTGTCCCTTTCTCACTCACGAGGGTTGCCTAGCAACACCACAGATCTGGGATGGGATGGGATGGTGCTCTGCTAAATGATGATGTCACTCGTCGGTCTGTGAGCTCTGGTGGTCTTCTAAGAGAAGGAACAGTCAGATGTGTCATGGTGCCACCGGAACTAGCCACACTGGGACCCAAATTTGAAACGCAATTACCAAAACAATGGAGCTGGGTGAAAAATGATCTTATTAAAACATGATTTAAATGTATTTTTGGGAGGCCTGTGGTCACCATTCATGTAATACATAAAATATTAACATCAAACAGTATTGGGGAGCTATTTCATATATATATTTTTTCCCCGGTTACATTATTTTCCCGGTTCAATCATATAGCAACCCTATATGCTTCACAGCCCTGGTGTGACTGAGAGGAAGGGCAGAGCAGACCGTCATATGCCCCTAAATATTTTGTTCAGTGCTTCTAGAGTGACATAAATCTCACATCTCTGCTGTTTGCAAGCGAGGTTGTTTGGCTACATTGTATCGTTATTTACTCTTTAGAGCGTACTGGTCTAAAATTGATACATTGTATAATTTCACGTGACCATGAGAAGGACAAGTTTGGCACTGTTTTTTTCTGAAGGTTTGTATAAAAATAAAGTGTTGGGGTAGCCTATAGGCCTACTATAGGGATTGGGTCCCCCTCTAAAACTCTCCCTTCTGAACTAACGCGCTATCCAGCACATAACCTGCCACCGGATCTACAGCCCATTTGGGCTACAAACTAATGTGACCTCACAAGTGTCATGGAACTCGTCTGAAGGTAACCCGTACCGTTAAAAAAAAAAAAAATCTTATGAAAGGACGAAGCTAGTTTTTGTGCCTACCCTAAAAAGGGTTAAATATGTGTACAAAAAAAATAATATATATATATATATATATACAAACCAGTCAAACCGGACACCTACTCGTTCCAGGGTTTTACATTGTAGAATAATAGTGAAGACATCAAAACTATGAAATAAAACATATGGAACTATGAAATAACACACATGGAATTATGTAGTAACCAAAAAACAAATTCTTCAAAGTAGCCACCCTTTGCTTTGGTGACAGCTTTGCGCACTCTCAACCAGCTTCATGAGGAATGCTTTTCCAACAGTCTTGAAGTAGTTCCCACATATGCTGAGAACTTGTTGGCTGCTTTTCCTTCACCCTACGGTCCAACTCATCCCAAACCCTCTCAATTGGGTTGAGGTCTGGCGATTGTGGAGGCCAGGTCATCTGATGCATCTTTGCAAAACAAATGGCCACTTGGATTGATGCAAATAATCATATCTTTCTGCCAGGTAGGCATAGGCTAACTAGTTAATGTTTAACCCCTTACAGTCAACATAAAAAAATCCTCATCAAGATCTGTCTTAAGCTATAGATATGTTTTGCTGTGTCTGAATTCACCGCATCTGCCAATGGCGGCTTTCCACATCTGAGGTGGAAGGTGGCCAAGTTACAACGTTGTTTTGTCAGACCACGAGACATCCCGAAAATCGGTCTTTCCACATCTGAGGTGGAAGGGGGCCAAGTTACAACGTTGTTTTGTCAGACCACGAGACATCCCGAAAATCGGTCTTTCCACATCTGCGGTGGAAGGGGGCCAAGTTACAACGTTGTTTTGTCAGACCACGAGACATCCCGAAAATCAGTCTTTCCACAAACGTCTGTAGTGTCCGAATGATTTGGCTTTCAACGTGACAACATGTTTTTAGAATTTTTTTGCCAATTTATTGACAACACCCCTGAGTCAATACATCTAATAGCTAAATGATCATGGTGTGACCATCTTAAAATGATTAGGGGTGAATTGAGAAGGTTTTTGGGAAATCGTTTCCATCTCTACAAGAAGCTGGTTATCGTTTAGCATCATTGCTAATGGCTACACAAAGTGTACGCGCGCACGGCACACACACACAGGCATTTGTTCATGTCTTATGATTAACTTTGGAAAATTAGAAAATGATTTAAGTTAATTCTCTACTAAGTACACCTTTTTGGGGGAATGTTGTTGAATTCTGTTTTAATGTCTGGATTCGGTGATTCCGTCTGTGTTCTCCACAACGCATATTTTATAGGGCCTTACTATTCTGAACAACTCCCCATATGGGCAGGTGTGGGACAGAAAGGTTGGTAAGATATTTGTCTGACTTTTTCTGTTTGTGTCCTGCTGTGTCTTCTATATGTTTTGTGAGCTGTGCTAAGATTCCCTCTTAGGTCAGTCAATAAACGTGAATCGGAATTGTATTTCGCTTTTCCTTCATCACCGTCATGATTCAAATGCACTGCTATAGTTTCATTCAATCAATTAATCAAAGTTTAAAGGGCAACTGAAGGCAAACATCTTCTCTGGTAGAAAACATCCTATGTGGCGTTGACGTTAGTCAAACATTTATTCTAGTGTTAAAATTGACTACGAAGTGTAAATATGATACCCATGGTCATAAAGTCAGTCTCATCCAAATCTGAGATTTGCGAGTTAATTAGGAAAAAATAGTATGTCACGGGATGAAAGATACCAAAACAGTTTTCCTTGGGTTTAATTCAATCATGCCCACAGCTGGCAGCAATTTGGAGCGCAGCTGCACGCCACCGGATCGTAATGTCCATGGTCAATTTGGTTTGACATTCGATATCCCCACGGGAATAGTGACGGACCATCGGTAAATTACACAATGTACATGGGGCAATATTTCAAAATGTTAATGGCTCCAAATTTCAAGGACTTAACCTCAAACCAAATATAAATTGTAGAAATTCATACAGATATTGAAACCATTTTAATGAGACAACTAAAATTGCAATTGTTATTTGGTTTACAACATGAAAATATTGTCCCATTTACATTTGTGTAATTATCATTCGCATGTTTTACACTTTTTATCAAGCTGTTGCTGATTGTTTCTATTTATGCCAAATCATTTGACAGCTGTAGGTTGAGATTACGGTTTCCTAACGTTACTCCTTTGCAATTTTCTGTAGCGAATAGAGAAGACTATATACCCATCACATCCCACATTATGAAAATGAATTCCTTGTGTGTGTTATATACCCATCACATCCAACATTATGAAAATGAATTCCTCGTGTGTGTTTGTAACTCGTGTGTGTGCTTGGTTCTGGATTGGAAAGGTGTAAAACATATCGATGAGAGAAAGAAGCCAATTCAATGTTATCGTAGAAGCTCTCTCTAGTTTATGAGCTTTCGCACTCTGCATGCCATGAAGGAGAAAATAATAGCATCATTAAACAGGGCCTGAACTCGATTTAGCCTCGGTTTTAATTCTCCTTATTAGGAAATTCAACAGAACGAAATTTGGGTCTTGGAGGCGTGCTTTGATGTGGGGTGTGTGTGTTCGAACGTGGGAAGCGCTTGTACTTTCACTCTGCCAAAACAATACACAGTTAGTCACTCACCCTTCTAGATAACTTGAATAATGATAGTAAAAGGCTTTGGTGTACCTTCAAATAAATGTTGGAGAAAAAAGGCAAACTCGGCTCCATTCATTCCAAAACAACTGAAATTGGCAACAACTTTAATTACTTTTTCATTGGCAAGATTAGCAAACGTAGGCATGACGTGCCAGCAACAAACACTGACACTACACATCCAAGTATATCTGACCAAATTGTGAAAGGCAAGAATTATAAAGTAAGTGTGGAAGAGGTGAAAAATAATTGTCTATCAACAATGACAAGCCACCGAGGTCTGACAACTTGGATGGAAAATGACTGAGGATAATAGTGGACGATATTGCCGCTGCTATTTGCCACATCTTCAATTTAAGCCTACTAGAGAGAGTGTGTGCCCTCAGGCCTGGAGGGATGCTAAAGTCATTCTGCTACCTAAGAATAGTAAAGCCCCCTTTACTGGCTCAAATAGCCCACCTATGTACAATGCTATTTTACATTTAAATAAATTGACAACAGACTAACGGCATGCTTATAGGGAAGGACATTCAACAAGCACAGCACTTACGCAAATGACTGAGAGAAATTGATGATAAAAAGATTGGGGGGGGGGTGTTTCAGTGCAGCTTTTGACATCGATCATAGTCTGCTGCTGTAAAAACTTGTTATGGCTTTACATCTCCTGCTATATTGTGGATAGATAGTTACCTGTCTAACAGAACATAGGGCAGCTGTTTAGGTCCCTTACTTTTAAAAATCTTTACTAACGACACGCCACTGGCTTTGAGTGTCTATGTATGCGGATGACTCAACACTACACGTCAGCTACCAAGCATTTGAAATGCAGTTGGTTTCAGAATAGGTGGCATGGAATAAGTTGGTCCTAAGTATTTCAGGGGGAAAGCATTGTATTTGGGACAAATCATTCACTAAACCTTGCAATTAATAATGTGGAAGTTGAGGTGACTAAACTGCTTGGAGTTACCCTGGATTGTAAACTGTCATGGTCAAAACATATTGATACAACAGTAGCTAAGATGGGGAGAAGTCTGTCCATAATAAAGCACTGCTCAACCTTAACAGTTGCCACAAAGAGGGAAAATTGCAATTGGCTCAGAACAGGGCAGCACGGGTTGCCCTTGGATGTACACAGAGCGCAAACATTAATAATATGCATGTCAATCTCTCCTGGCTCAAAGTGGAGGAGAGATTAACTTCATCACTACTTGTATTTGTGAGAGGTATTTACATGTTGAAACTAAGCACTGAGCTATATGTTTAAATGACTAGCACACAGCTCGGTCCCCCATGCATACCCCACAAGACATGCCACCAGAGGTCTCTTCAGTCCCCAAGTCCAGAACAGACTATGGGAGGTGCACAGTACTACATAGAGCCATGACTACATGGAACTATATTCCACTTCAGGTAACTGATGCAAGCAGTAGAATCAGATTTTCTTTTTTTTTAAGATTACAAAATATATTAAAAATATACCTTTTATGGAACAGTGGGGACTGTGAAGCAACACAGGCACAAACACATAACATATGAACTATACACACACATAGACAAGGATTTTGTGTTGTAGATATATTTTCACTGATGCCCACTCACTAACATATTCTCCCTCGCTTCTAAACCGGCATTGGCCAGTTTCTGGACTGTCATGGTCCTGATGCTGTGATTTGTGTATGTAGTTGTTCCCGCTGCCCTGCAGATCTTGGGTAGAAGTGCTGCCAGATAGTTCACACCCATCGGCTCGGATGTGTACCAGATCGAGTCCCCGATACACACTCCTCTCCTTGGGCGGAGATAAAATTGAAGGGCTTTCTCTGGGCATTTCCATAGATATTTTTCCAGTGATGCCACTGGGCATAGTTGGTTCCCTGGCTGCTCGAACATGAATCCCGTCTTGGACTCCCTGCCCCTCTCCCTTGGGTCCAGTGGATTCTTTGTTGCCTCGTTATATGTGAGAGTGGCGTATCTGAGAGAGAATGCGTTGTTATAATATTGTTTTCCAATAGCCTAATTACGAGTGCAACTTAGAAATAAAACAAACAGGCTATGCATAACATACCTTAGACGGTTCTCGTCTGTTTTTACGAGGAATGAGTTGGGCTTTAGTTGTCCCTCTCTTTTCCTCTTCGACCCTGATGTAACTGGAGGTTGAACCACACTTTCTGGACCAGACCCCTTGGTGTACCGGGATTCAGAGCCTGGGCGTTTTGGAGCTGGGCCATGTCCTTATTGGTGATGGGAGGGTGTCTGTTTGTGAAAGATTTTCCTTGCTGCCTTAGCTGTTTAATGTTTCCCAGAAATACATGATTCTGGGTGGTAAATCTGGTGTCCTTCATAAGGCACCAGCTGCGACCGATGGGTGGGTCATTTCCAAACCAGTTGAGCCCACCCCGGAGTGCCAGGTATCTACTTATGCTGTTGTGCTCCCCCTTCCCATTTTGTACATCTCCATAAAACTATAGGTGAAGGATGTTAAACTCTTAGTGACAGGTTTGAAGTCAACAACCTTTTCTTCTTCTCTGCTAGCCAGCCCCCAAAGCAACACACAGCCCAGTTTGTATTCTTAACTCTGTTTTCTTTCATCGCTGCTTTTCTCTAGGTCATTCAATGCAGTATCCTCCAAATCTGCATGCCTGGGTATTATTGCCATCTCTTTTTCCCATTCATCCATAGTCATGCTGCTGAAAAAAATCTAAAGAAATATTCCACTCATCCGTTTTAGTTTTGGCAACAAAGTATCGATTTAGCCAGTCAACTTGATGTTGCTATGACAACCAGCTCAATTTGCTGTAAGGCTCATTCGGACACGGTCACTTTATATGGGACGATGGAGATCGCAATTCCATATTGAAACACAATTGAAAAGGTCGGAGAGACAGACAGCAAGGTTTATACAAGTCTCTGCTGTTAAACTACATGTTAGTCTAAAAGAAATGTGAGGTAATGTCTATCTGCTTTTTATAGTGGAGATCAAGTTTATAATTGCCTGGCTGGGCTGATGAGACTGGATTGCACAGTCAGATGGAACAAAGAAAATGTGAGCCGCTGGTAACTTGTGGAATAGACACTGGCTGGAATGCGGTTTTAACCAATCACCATTCAGGACTAGACTCGCCCGTTGTATAATGTACATTTAATCACCCCCTTCACCACAAACATCATCATTCAAAAATGTGTGGATGCTAAACATGAAGATCTTCTGGTTTTCTCTGCGAAGTAAAAGTATGTTTCTCACTAGAGCGCTCTGAAGAAGAAGCAACGATACAATGTAGCCTAACAACATCGCTCGCAAACGGCACAGATGTGAGATTTATTTCACTATAGAAGCACTGGTCCTCTTACATTTTCATTCCAGGTTGCACTTCAAAATATTTAATAGCTTATCATATGGTCTGCCCTGCCCATAAGTCATGAAAAGCTGTAAGTTGGAGTTGCTGTAAGATTCAAATGGGGGAAACAATGTACCTGTGATGACTATGAAATGGTTCCCCAATGATGTATATATTTAATGGATTACATGAATGGTGACCACATACATTTTTGTAGTGTTTTCTTTGTAATTCCATTTCAAATGTGGCTCCCAGTGCAGCTAGTTCAGGGGTATAATTGTGCATCTGACTGTTTCTTCGCTTTATGTTCCTAGGTGGTCTTGGACTCCACTTCACTGTGGTTGTGTTTTATATACGTGTTCGTTTGAGTGAGGGAGACTGTGAGCATTTAGTCTACTTTGTTATGCCAATTATTACCAGTTGTCAAGGCTCTATACAGCACACATGGTTGTAAATATTAGTATAGGGAGAAAATACTTTCTCGGGAGAGAATCTTTTAATTTAACAGTTCCATCTTAATCTCTGTAATGTATGGTAATATACAGTGGCTTGCGAACATATTCACCCCCCTTGGCATTTTTCTTATTTTGTTGCTTTACAACCTGGAATTAAAATTGATTTCTGGGGGTTTGGATCATCTGATTTACACAACATGCCTACCACTTTGAAGATGCAAAATATGTTTTATTGTGAAACGAGAAATAAGACACACAAAAAACAACTTGAGTGTGCATAACTAAATCAAACCAAACGTTGTCACATGTGCCGAATACAACAAGTGTAGACTTGACCGTGAAATGCTTACTTACAAGCCCTTAACCAACAGTGCAGTTCAAGACTATTCACCCCCCTAAGTCAATACTTTGTAGAGGCACCTTTTGCAGCATTTACAGCTGCAAGTCTCTTGGGGTATGTGTCTATAAGTTCGGGCACATCTAGCCACTGGGATTTTTGCCCATTCAAGGCAAAACTGCTCCAGGTCCTTAAAGTTGGATGGGTTCTGCTGGTGTACAGCAATCTGTAAGTCATACCACAGATTCTCAATTGGATTGAGGTCTGGGCTTTGACTAGGCCATTCCAAGTCATTTAAATGTTTCCCCTTAAACCAATCAAGTGTTGCTTTCGCAGTATGCTTAGGGTCATTGTCCTGCTGGAAGGTGAACCTCCATCCCAGTCTCAAATCTCTGGAAGACTGAAACAGGTTTCCCTCAAGAATTTCCCTGTATTTAGCGTCATCCTTCAATTCTGACCAGTTTCCCAGTCCCTGAAGATGAAAAACATCCCACAGCATGATGCTACCACCACCATGCTTCACTGTGGGGATGGTGTTCTCGGGGTGATGCGAGGTGTTGGGTTTGCGCCAGACATAGCGTTTTCCTTGATGGCCAAAAAATATCAATTTTAGTCTCATCTGACCAGAGTACCTTCTTCCATATGTTTGGGGAGTCTCCCACATGCCGTTTGGCGAACACCAAATGTGTTCGCTTATTTTTTTATTTTAGAAATGGCTTTTTTCTGGCCACTCTTCCGTAAAGCCCAGCTCTGTGGAGTGTACGGCTTAAGGTGGTCCTATGGACAGATACTTTGGAGCTTTGCATCTCCTTCAGGGTTATCTTTGGTCTCTTTGTTGCCTCTGATTTAATGGTGCTCTGAGGGATGTTCAAAGTTTCAGATTTTTTTATATTTTATAACCCAACCCTGATTTTATTTTTATTTGAACTTTTATTTAACTAATTGGTCGCACCAGATCTTATTTCGGGGCTTCATAGCAAAGGGTATGAATACATATGCACACATCACTTTTCCGTTTTTGATTTTTTTTAAATTTTTTGAAACAAGTAATTGTTTTTCATTTCACTATTTTGTGTATGTCCATTACATGAAATCCAGATAAAAATCCATTTAAATTACAGGTTGTCACCTCCCGAATGGTGCAGTGGTCTAGGGCACTGCATCGCAGTGCTAGCTGTGCCACTAGAGATTCTGGGTTTGAGCCCAAGCTCTGTCACAGCCAGCCACGGACTGGGAGGCCCATGGGGCGGCGCACAATTGGCCCAGCGTCGTTCGGGTTAGGGGAGGGTTTGGCCGGCAGAGATATCCTTGTCTCATCGCACACTAGCGACTCCTGTGGCGGGCCGGGCACAGTGCACGCTGACACGGTCGCCAGGTGTACGGTGTTTCCTCCGACACATTGGTGCGGCTGGCTTCCGGGTTGGATGGGCATTGTTTCAAGAAGCAGTGCGGCTTGGTTGGGTTGTGTTCCGGAGTGAGGGAGACTGGCTCTCGACCTTCGCCTCTCCCGAGTCCGTACGGGAGTTGCAGCGACGAGACAAGACTGTAACTACTACCAATTAGATACCATGAAATTGGGGAGAAAAATACAAACAAAAAAATGTACAGGTTGTCATGCAACAAAATAGTAAAAACGCCAGCGTGGTGAATACTTTTGCAAGGCACTGTATCATCCTGAAGGTTAAATGGTCTGTCCTTTTTTCCCAGGGCCCAATCACATGCCCATGCAGGGCCCCGGGCCTGGCCCCAACCAGCCTTCCAACATGCCCGGTAGTGGCGCCATGAACATGCCCCCCAGCAGTCACGGTTCCATGGGTGGCTATAACCACGCTGTGCCCTCGTCTCAGGGCATGCCTGCCCAGGGCCAGATGAACATGACCCAGGGACAGGGACCCATGGGCAACTACGGCCCCCGGCCCAACATGAACATGCAGCCTAACCAAGGTACAGGAAAGGGGGGGGGGTGTATAATTGATAGGCCTTATCACCTCTCACACTGGACCTTCAGTTGTCCTTCTATTGATGATTACATCCACCCATGGAGCATTTTATTATTATAATTTTTCTAATTGGGTTCTGTAATTAAATATTGTGTGTATTTGTGTTGTTCCCACCCCAGGCCCCATGATGCACCAGCAGCCTCCCTCCCAGCAGTACAACATGCCCCCTGGGGGTGGCGGGCAGCACTACCAGGGCCAGCAGAATCCCATGGGCATGATGGGTCAGGTCAACCCGGGCAACCATGTCATGGGGCAGAGGCCCATGCCCCCTTACAGACCCCCACAGCAAGGTATGCTCCGCTCCACAGAGTGGACCACTGGGCCAAGAGCAAGGTGCTTGGTTTGACTTTACACAGGGCTGCCACCTCCTCTCCTCTTTGTCTTTAAGTGGAGCTATCTTTCACTTCCACTGTCGTGGCTCACAGACGCAGGTAGTCCCATAACCATAGAAGGAACACTCACCCAGGCGCCCTGAAGGTTGTCAGTCCCAGCACTACTAAACTGTAGTTTGGTGACCAACGAGACTCACACAGGAGCTCTCTAGCAAATAAGCGACCAAAATTACAACTTCCTCGCCGAAATTACCCCCCAACAACACCTTGAATCTACCTGTGTGTGTGTTTGCCGTATGTGTGTGTAGGACCCCCTCAGCAGTACCCAGGGCAGGAAGACTACTATGGGGACCAGTACAGTCACGCAGGACAGGGAGCTTCAGAAGGTAGGAGATCCAACCAACCGCTTGCTCGCTCGTAGAACCAACCAAACCTCTGCCTGTCTAAGGTTCACTTAGAGGAGCTGTGTTGAGGCACGGAGAAGGACAGAGGATGGAGAGCGTAACAAAGCAAAACAACATTGTGTGACAGATGGTGACCCTGTCCATCAGCTAAGGGAGTGGATCGTTCAGCACCACCTCATACCCAAGCCTTATACTGAGCGTCAACGGTGTATTTCGGTTCCTACGCGGTTATCTAGAACATTTGTGGAAGTAGAGAATGAAAGTCATCTAACTTCAGTTGGACATTAGTCACTGTGCTCTGTAAGTCTGGCCTGAAGGAAGCTCTGATGTTCGGTTTTCCCACCCACCGTCCCATTTAGGACTGTGCGTCGTCGATAAACAAATAGCTAGTCGGCTAGTTATTCTGTCGAACCCTGATCTTGTCATGGTGGGACAGCGATTCAATCCTGGAAGTTGATCTCCGGTCGTGCTTTTAGCGGAAGCAGAGGTCCTACTTTAGCAGAAGCCCCCCCCACACACACACACACACACACACACACACACACGAGTTAGCAGACTTGACAGATGTTGTGTTAAAGTCTCATGGCGGAAAATGAGATTAGTTGGACTGGGATGATTTCCCCAGTGATTTCCAACCCCTTCATAGTGATTTTGTGTCATAGCATCAACATAAACAAGTATTCTCAAATGAATAATTTTCTCTTGCATGTGTCAATCACCTTTTTACACCTTTTTCTACATTCTACTCCATTTGAAACGTTGACACAGCAGTCTCCAATAGCTAGGTTGTAGTCTGGGAATTACAGGATTTTAAATATTGTTTTGGAAAAATATGTATATTCTCAAAAGAAAGTAGTTTATTTTCTCCCATGATTACTTTAAACTTTTGCAAAACTATATTTCTGAACATTTCAATGCACAGAGACACTGTGTGAAGCCCAATAAATGTTTACGCGTATATAACAATATCTTAATCCCCCAAATTTTCCCCCCATTGACTTCTACCTCCTCCAAAATGGACATGAAATAACATGTCTCCTATCTCCCTGTGAAGTAATGCTATAGGTGATGGTGAGAAACGGTTTGCTTTAGCCACCGTTTCCTGATCAACGCTTTGATTTCTCAGAACAATACTACCATGGAGGTATCGTTGTAGTTTCACAGAAATGTACGTAGGGAAAAAGGAAGCTACGCTAAAGCCATATAACTAATGCAACTTTTTTTGTTGCTAAGGCTATTTTGTTCAATAACTGCCGTAGCCTAAATGCTAGTTTTTTTTTGTATTATTTCTCCCAATTCGCCTTCCCTGGCCAGCTCAGTTCAGGTTAAGGGAGGTTGAGTTGAGCGGCTGAAGCTTCCCGAGCCTGCTCTGTTTTCTGCCTTCCTTAAAACCTTTTTATCATTCTTGATTTCTCACTCACAAATATTTCATTTCTCATAAATGTTGTCGTTCAAGCTTTTATTTTATTTTACGGCTCATAGCAGGTGTCAGGTAAGGATGCTGAAAAGGTGTCACTATAACAATTCTGTATATTAAAAACAAAACTTAATGTTTCAATGGGCGTGCTCACAGTGTTGGTTCTTTTTCTCCTGTGGTTCTTGTCTTGTTGCCAGAGCGAGACCCAGCAGCCAACCAACAGTCCCCCTATGAAAAAGATCATGGTTTGTTAACAGCCTAAATTAGTGTTTTCAAAACATTTGGATCAGGGTTGGGGTCAATTTCCTGTTCAGTTTAGTCAACTCAGGAAGTAAACTGAAATTCCAAACAACATTTTGAATTGGAATTTCTGTTTACCTCCGGAGTTGACTGAATCGAAATGGAATGGACCCCAACCCTGATTCTGGCCACACTAAGCACTGCTGTGCTGTCTGCTGTTATGTCGTCGAGCCTGGTTCAGATACTGTAATGTCACAGGTACTGTAACGTCTCTGTTGTCCCCCCTATAGGAAACGCCCAGTATGGCCAGCAGCAGGAGGCCTACCAGCAGGGTCCTCAACAGCAGGGCTACCCCCCACAGCAGCAGTACCCCGGACAGCAGGGCTATCCTGGACAGCAACAGGGTTATGGTGGGTGGAAATACTCAGTCTCCCTTTGACTTCCTCTTTCTCTGTCAGTCCACACTCATCCTGTAGGAGGCACCATTTGCTTTTGATTTAGTTGTCTTGAAACATCAGTCCTTGATTCCAAATGGCACCAACCCAGCGCCTCCTGTATGTTTACTGTACCACGCCACTGGTTTCCTAATTGACATTGTGTACTTTCAATGTCGCAGCAGCACAGTCAAGGCTACAGACACTGGCACGTTGATCAGAAGAGGGAGCTGGCAGACAATGTGCTGTGTTAGGTGTCCCTCTAGTACTACAGTGGGTCACTGTACAGGCCTGTGTTACAGAAAGTGAGAGAGTGAGTGAGTGAAAGGAAAGGTCAGGCTTATGGGTAATCGCCCATGGCAGTGTGTGCGAGTGGGCCTTCTCCCCTTCGTTTTTAAAATCGTGTCAGCTCTTCTTCTCCTGCTTTCGCTCTCTCTCTCTGAGCCAGAGGCATTTCTCTCATGTCAGTAATGAGCTGGTGGAGAGAGGCAGAAGCTGTGAGGTAGGCTCCATCTGCCACACGCTCGTTCACTCTCGCAGGCGGGCCCCCTCTAAGTTAAGCTTTGCGGCGTTGGCATTACGAGCGCCCTAACGATGTTGCGTGGCTCTCTTTTGACTCTCTTTTGGCCCTAGTCAGTCAGGCATCCTATCACTGATCAGCCGTTGGAATGCCTGATAGCACGGCGCTATGCGGCGGTACGGTAACACCAGTGCAACGGTAGTATTCAGAGGCTGTCCGATGAAATGGGTTTTAATGAGGCTCTGCTTCTCTAATGAAGGCCCACGGAATCTCCTTGATGTCTCCTTGCATTAGATGACTTAACACCCAGCCCTGTCCCTGGTGCTGGCTACAGCTCTGGCTGCAGTTAGTCAGACTCTCTGACTCTCATTACAGAGAAGAGTAGGCCAGTGTTAGTGTGGAGCCAAACTTCAACAAATGGCCCAGGGCCCAACTAATACGACCCACTAGTCTCTCTCTCTGCCATGCCTCTGTCGGTCTGCCTGTCAGTGGACCTGTGTTCATGGGTAGATAGAGGTGGATTGACTCTAAGTGAGTTCCCCTGAAGCGCTCAATTGTGCAAGAATACGACGTGTCATAATGATTGACATCGAACAGCAAAATCTGGGAATCTAGCATGCTGTTTACGCTCCCAGACACTGTACGTTTGATGATTGAACAGACAATGTCTAAAAATAATGTCGTTGTGAAGAACAGTATCTTCATGTAATATTTCAGTCAGACGTCCATGACCTTTGATCTCTGTGTGTCCACCAGGTCCATCCCAGGGAGCTCCAGGCCAGTACCCTCAGGGTTACCCCCAGGGCCAGGGGCAGCAGTACGGGGCCTACCGGGGCCCCCAGCCCGGCCCACCTCAGGCCCAGCAACAACGCCCATACCCAGGCTACGACCAGGTGAGCATGAGCCCATGAGTAGGCAGGTCTTACTGTGTCCTTGTATGTTGGCTAAAGATGGATAGAAGTTAAAGATGAGATATAACATTTAGTTTATCCAGGGTTCAGGGAGTGTCCATAAGCAAGAGACCAGGGAGGAGTGGGTGTCTTGTGCATGCTGACGTTGTATGGGGAGGTTAATATATAATTCCTTAAACGGTTTGATGTGTTTAGCCAGCTTACAGCTTAGTATGGTTCTCCTCTGTTAAGAGAAACCTGCCTTCACAGTTGAGTTGTGAGTGGAAAAGAGTTTATGATATATTGCCTTGAATAATACAGCAAGTCAGAGCAGAGCAGGGTAATGTAGAATCTCTCCTCCCCAAATGTAACATAGACCTTTGGTAGTGTTGACAGGGAGGGGAGAGCTACGTGTTGCCCTGTATTTTCTGTGGTCCTTTGCGGAGGCCACAGCTACACTTTGATTCTTTATCTTTGAATATTCAGGGACACATGAGGAAATAAAGACCCGGGGATTTGAACCCCTGACTAGCTCTGTAAGAAGCAAAGGTAATGGTTGCTGTGAAGACGTCACCTCAACGTCAAATCTGGACGTTTGACCTGTTCGCCTAGCCTTAATCTGCATTTGTTATGTTTCTCCTCCTGTCTTCTGTTTAAACATCTGATTTCTTTACGTCTTTTTGTAACCAGGGGTCGAACTTTATGCTTGAGGTCTTCAAATATAACAAGCACAATCTGTAGGGGAACTTGAGAAAATGTAGATGTTTTTGGAATTGACAAAATCAAAAATACAACTCGCCATACTTTGGTTAATATTCATATTTTTTTCATGCAATTAACTGCATTTAAATGTTGTGTCATTTATTAATAATTGTGCACTGTGTAGAAATAGTATCTGATCAAAGTAATAGTCAAATTGAAACTGAAAATCTTAAATATGTGACTAATGACAATTGTTCCTAAAGAGCAGCCACTTTCGACCCCTGTTTAGAAATTAACCTTTAAAATACCAGCAAACAAAAAACATCCCTCCTATCATATTAAATGCACAAGTCACAGAGCAGCATTTTGCTTAATGCTGCAGAATACTAATAAGCAGTTGCGTCCCTCCTTTCATGAGCTTTTCTGAGGCCATGCTGCCACCTGCTGGTTAAATCCAGCTAATGCAGCCAGACAGGAATAGTCTGCATCTGTGACATAAGGTTGATAGCTACCACAGATGTGCTTGTTTGCATCCTATTTAGATATATAAATGTGAGCTTTTCTCAAGTAAATGCCTGTTTGTTCAGAATGAGAAGTCATTAAGATGTGTCCATTTACAGTACATTCTTCCTTCCTCCACAGGGTCAATATGGAAATTACCAGCAATGAGAGATGGTCATGGCAGTCAACAAGAGCCCTGCTCTGACCTCTAACCTCTAAACTCGGCTGCAGCTCACTGAGACACCCTCTCTCTCACACACGCACACACACGCACACACTTTGTGGTCCTTATGTGAAAAGTGTCATTTTTGTTAATGTCGATAATGAGATGATTTTGTCCACTTCCATCACTTCGCTTCTGGTCTGTGTTAGTCTCAAAGCAGCGATGCCTTAAAAGGAAACAGAGCTGCCTTATACAGAGCCTTGCAGATGGTGAAATGGGCAAAAATAACAAGTTACATTCATTTTTGGGATATAACAGGACAGAATTGTACAGAAATGAACTTCACACTCATGTAGTGCAATGTTTCTCCATCCAATAGCCCCCCGTTCATAAGAAGCAATAATGGGAGGGGGTGGGACAGAGGCGGCGTGAGGAGATCTTGCATCTGAAACAAAATTCTGTTAGGCCATGGTACATGTCAAGGTCAACATGTGTGATGTAAAAAATATATTTTATGCTTTTTAGATTAAGCTAACTTTGTATAAGAATTTGGAGACGTATCGTTGAATATTGTTTTTTAAACGTTTTTTTCTCTTGGTGTCATTTTTTGTTGTGATGACATTGTATTCATCCCCCATTTTGTTTGTTCTTTTATTTGTTCCCCCTGAATTCTCTTTGCTTCTTCAGTGACTTGTAAAAAGAATATGTCCTTGGGGTGAGCAAATCGGATGCCTTGGTTTTATGAATGGATTGTACATAGAAAGCCCTCAAAAACAAACAGAGAACATCCATCTGCATTGAAGCATCAGTGCTGAAACATGTCTTTGGGCAGCAGAAGCAGAACATGACCTGTGAGTGGGGCTGAATTCTTACTTGAGATATACAGTGCATTCAGGGATGTTATTAGACCCCTTGACTTTTCCCACATCTTGTTACATTACAGCCTCATTCTAAAACATAAATAGTTTTTTCCCCCTCATCAATCTACACAATGGAGATATCACATTACCATAAGTATTCAGACCCTTTACTCAGTACTTTGAAGCATCTTTGGCAGCGATTACAGCCTCGAGTCTTCTTGGTTATGTACAGTGGGGCAAAAAAGTATTGTCAGCCACCAATTGTGCAAGTTCTCCCACTTAAAAAGATGAGGCCTTTAATTTTCATCATATGTACACTTCAACTATGACAGACAAAATGAGAGAAAAAAATCCAACAATCACATTGTAGGATTTTTAATGAATTTATTTGCAAATGATGGTGGAAAATAAGTATTTGGTCACCTACAAACAAGCAAGATTTCTGGCTCTCACAGACCTGTAACTTCTTTAAGAGGCTCCTCTGTCCTCCACTCGTTACCTGTATTAATGGCACCTGTTTGAACTTGTTATCAGTATAAAAGACACCTGTCCACAACCTCAGTCACACTCCAAACTCCACTATGGCCAAGAACAAAGAGCTGTCAAAGGACACCAGAAACAAAATTGTAGACCTGCACCAGGCTGGGAAGACTGAATCTGCAATAGGTAAGCAGCTTGGTTTGAAGAAATCAACTGTGGGAGCAATTATTAGGAAATGGAAGACATACAAGATCACTGATAATCTCCCTCGATCTGGGGCTCCACTCAAGATCTCACCCGGTGGGGTCAAAATGATCTCAAGAACGGTGAGCAAAAATCCCAGAACCACACGGGGGGACCTAGTGAATGACCTGCAGAGAGCTGGGACCAAAGTAACAAAGCCTACCATCAGTGTAACACTACGCCGCCAGGGACTCAAATCCTGCAGTGCCAGACGTGTCTCCCTGCTTAAGCCAGTACATGCCCAGGCCCGTCTGAAGTTTGCTAGAGAGCATTTGGATGATCCAGAAGAAGATTGGGAGAATGTCATATGGTCTGATGAAACCAAAATATAACTTTTTGGTAAAAACTCAACTCGTCGTGTTTGGAGGACAAAGAATGCTGAGTTGCATCCAAAGAACACCATACCTACTGTGAAGCATGGGGGTGGAAACGTCATGCTTTGGGGCTGTTTTTCTGCAAAGGGACCAGGACGACTGATCCGTGTAAAGGAAAGAATGAATGGGGCTATGTATTGTGAGATTTTGAGTGAAAACCTTCCATCAGCAAGGGCATTGAAGATGAAACGTGGATGGGTCTTTCAACATGACAATGATCCCAAACACACCACCCGGGCAACGAAGGAGTGGCTTCGTAAGAAGCATTTCAAGGTCCTGGAGTGGCCTAACCAGTCTCCAGATCTCAACCCCATAGAAAATCTTGAGGGAGTTGAAAGACCGTGTTGCCCAGCAACAGCCCCAAAACATCACTGCTCTAGAGGAGATCTGCATGGAGGAAATGGGCCAAAATACCAGCAACAGTATGTGAAAACCTTGTGAAGACTTACAGAAAACGTTTGACCTCTGTCATTGCCAACAAAGGGTATATAACAAAGTATTAAGATAAACTTTTGTTATTGACCAAATACTTATTGTCCACTATAATTTGCAAATAAATTCATTAAAAATCCTACAATGTCATTTTCTGGAGAGAAAAAAATCTAATTTTGTCATAGTTGAAGTGTACAGGCCTCTCATCTTTTTAAGTGGGAGAACTTGCACAATTGGTGGCTGACTAAATACTTTTTTGCCCCACTGTATTTGGGGAGTTTATCCGGTTCTTCTTTGCAGATCCTCTCATGCTCTGTCAGGTTGGATGGGGAGCGTCGCAGCACAGCTATTTTCAGGTCTCTCCAGAGATGTTCGATCGGGTTCAACTCCAGGCTCTGGCTGAGCCACTCAATGACTTTGAGACCTGTCCAGAATCCACTCCTGTCTTGTCCTTGTGCTTAGGGTCGTTGTCCTATTGG
Source organism: Oncorhynchus nerka (assembly GCF_034236695.1). Classification (NCBI taxonomy): domain Eukaryota; kingdom Metazoa; phylum Chordata; class Actinopteri; order Salmoniformes; family Salmonidae; genus Oncorhynchus; species Oncorhynchus nerka. Next base: position 67,900,199 of record NC_088415.1, read on the forward strand.
AAGGTGAACCTTCGCCCCAGTATTGAGGTCCTGAGCGCTCTGGAGCAGGTTTTCATCAAGGATCTCTGTACTTTGCTCCATTCCCTGTCCCTGCTGCTGAAAAACATCCCAACGTGATGTTGCCAGGTTTCCTCCAGACGTGACGCCAGGCAAACTCCAAACTCCTTTTACTGAGGAGTGGCTTCCTTCTGACCACTACCATAAAGGCCTGCTCGGTGGAGAGCTACAGAGATGGGAGAATGTTCCAGGAGGACAACCATCTCCACAGAGGAACTCTGGAGCTCTGTCAGAATGACCATTGGGTTCTTCTCCCTGACCAAGGTCCTCTCCAGATTGCTCAGCTCTATGAAGAGTCTTGGTGGTTCCAAACTTCCATTTAAGAATGGAGGCCACTGTGGTCTTGGGGACCTTCAATGATGCAGAAATGTCTCAGAGCTCTATGGACAATTGCTTCTACCTTGGTTTTTGCTCTGACATGCACTGTCAACTGTGGGACCTTATTTAGACAGGTGTGTGCCTTTCCAAATCATGTCCAATCAATTGAATATACCACAAGTGGACTCCAATCAAGTTGCAGAAACATCTCAATGATGATCAATGGAAACAGGATGCACCTGAGCTCAATTTTGAGTCAGGTAGCAAAGGGTCTGAGTAGTTATGTAAATAGGGTATTTCTGGAAAAAAATTTTTTTTATCAATTTGCAAATGTTTATTAAAAACATGTTTTCTCTTTTTAATTATGGGGTATTGTGTGTAGATTGAGTTTTTGTTATTTTATTAAATCCATTTTAGAATAAGGCTGTAATGTTACAAAATGTGGAAAAAGTGAAGGTGTGTAAATACTTTCCGAATGCACTGTATGTGTGTAAAACCGCGCTGAGCCCATACTCCTAAAGTGTCTGATCAGGATAGCTGATTTGCGATCAGTTTTTCCTTGGCGATCACAGTGTGAAGGACTACATGGACCCAAGATCATCACTCCTACTCTGAGACACTTTATGAATAGGGCACCTGAATGCTTGCAATGCCCCCTGCTGCTCCTAAAGGTTAACGTTAGTAGCATCTACACTATCTGTTGTCAGAATATGGCCTTGGTGCTTCAGTGTGCTCTGTTATTGGACAGCTGGTTAAGAGCTTTATTCAGTTGGGCGAAATTCCAAACATATGTCTTAATGTACATCCGACACAGATCTCTGTTCCATGTGATGGAGAATAGTGTCTGCTCGATACATAAAAAAATGTATTTGCAACTTTATGAACATTATGTCCATACTGAATATTCCCATTATGGGTCTGGGGGAGTGCTTTGACCACAGACTGTCCAATCAGACTCACTCGTACATTCAGTATAATCAGTCCCACATAAGCTTCTTTCAGTCTGATGGAGTCTTCTTTACAATGACGTAAGCCATTTTCCCCCCCAGAATAAACCTGTAATTCAAAGTGTCATGTTGTACGTTACCACCAACCGAATGTGAGTTGGGTACAATATTACATAAAACACTCAGAGGGAGTGTGTTGTGAGGCTTTGAGATACATTTTCATTAATGTCATGCAGCATCTTACGCTTGTACAGACTAGTTGTGTTATTCTATTAAACCTTGGGCTTGATACACTATTACTACATGGACACACCATTCACATGTTACAGAGAAGAGAAGTATATCATTGATTTCCAGTCGGCCTCAAAGATACTAACCTTGGTATACGGTAGTACATATCTTGTAATTAATGTTTTGTTTTTCATTCAGCACCCTGTAGCCAATATGATGGGGTCGCTACTGTAAGTGTCACTGTCATGTTAAATGGTACAGTATGTCACTGGAAAAACTGCAACAATAAATTGCTAGAATTTTTATACAGTGTCTTTCTTTCAAATGTCTCTTCTCCAAATGTATGGATATAGCCAGATAATATTGTAAGATTGCTTTGTGAGTTCCCTGTTCTGAATATCTGTGTATTTACTGTATTGGCAGTATAGGTTCAATACGCTCCCACCACACCCTGCATACCCGGTCTGTCTGGTCCAGATGTGTCTGGAAAGGTCCAGGGCATATTTACACCCAAAATGACCTCCCCTCCCCCTTCTTCTCCCTCTCAGCTCACGTAGGGGGGAGAGATACAGATGGTGCACCAGATGTGTGGCCAGAACACGTGACCAGAGTGTGGAGATGTCTTGCCCTGCTGCTGATGATGATAATGTGTTTGTGTGTTAGATAACCTAGCGGTTAAAAGCGGTGGGCCAGTAACTGAAAGGTCGCTGGTTCGAATCACCGACTGACTTGGTGAAAAATCCACCTATGTGCCCTTGAGCAATGCACTTAACCCCATGTGCTCCTGTGACTTGTTTTGGATGAGTGTCTACTAAAATGTAAATGTTTATGGATGTTTCAAAAACTAAGAGAAAATAGAGAAATCCTGTTTGTGTTAGTTTGCACTCCTTTATAACGATCTGCATGTAACCTATGTGTCTTTATGTATGTGCAGTGCTCAGGGTATGGTGGCATCTCCCAGTCACCCCAGCACCATCCTGCTGCTCCACAGCTGGCTGCCCCACCCTTCCCAGCTGCCACTGGGGCTCCCCCTGGCCCCTTGGCTTGGCAGACACACCGTTTTGGGCGCTCCCCCACCAGCCCTCCCTGGCAGCTGCCACCCTCGCAGACGGGAATGGGGTCGGACAAAGTCACTCCTCCTGTGACTGTCTGGTGCCACGGGGTGCACAAGGATGAGGGGGTGAGGGGATGGGAGGAGGAGGGTTATGTGGTTGGAGGAAGACTCTTCCCTTATACTCCTGTACTGTGGGATCTCTTTTGGGCACTCATCAATTCAGCAAGATGGAGACGTCACTGTGCTAATTCTTGAGCGTAATAGGATAGTGGGTAAAAGCAACCCCTCACTAGTCCACATTTGATTTACATTGTGTTTTTGATGAGTATGACCCCGTGACTCTTTATGTAACAGGGTGGGATTGTTGGATGTTTTGATTGCGGACTCTTTTTCAGCACCAGGTGTAGGGATTTGGAATTGAGGGTGATGTTATCAATGGAGCTGTCTATAAACGTCCTTGTGTTTGAGTCATTCTGCAGATTTCACAACCATGAGAAGGGCGGACAGGAGCGAGTGGTGATAGTGGTTCAAGTCCAAATTTGAAAGAAACAAATACTCAAACTACCGATCGGTCATTTTGACCCCAGGGGCATATTTTTGATCATAGTCCAAAGGTGGTTCACTCAATTCTTCCAATTTCTCATGACTTTGTCACTCAACTTGTTCTTAATACATCTAAATCATTATTGAGTGTTTCTGTATCAATATGATAATTTTGACCCCAGACAAAAACGCCTAATTCCGACTATAGTAATTTGATAAGGCCTTTATTTGAATCGTGTTTTTTTTGGAGACATACACTAAGTGTACAAAACATTAAGAACACCTGCTCTTTCCATGATATAGACTGACCAGGTGAAAGCTATGATCCCTTATTGATGTCTCTTTATAACACTTCAATCAGTGTAGATGGGGGGGGTTAAAGAAGGATTTTTAAGCTTTGAGACAATTAAGACATGGATTGTGTGTGTGTGACCTTCAGAGGGTGAATGGGCAAGACAAAATATTTAAGTGCCTTTGAATTGGGTATGGTAGTAGGTGCCAGGTGCACCGATTTGAGTGTGTCAAGAACTGCAACGCTGCTGGGTTTTTCACCACTAACAGTTTCCTGTGTGTATCAAAAATGGTCCACCACCCAAAGGGTTTCCAGCCAACTTGACACAACTGTGACGCATTGTAGTCAACATGGGCCAGAATCCTTGCGAAACGCTTTCGACAACTTGTCCATTCCCCGACAAATTGAGGCTGTTCTGAAGGCAAAAGGGGGTGCAACTCAAAATTAGGTGTATAAACTATTTATCCATACCACCAGAGGGTGTATGGGGATCTGTATCAGTAGTTTTGAACAGATAGATCATGTGCAGAGATATAGCTCCCAGTGATTGTACTTTTACATAACCCATATCGTAGGACTGCACAGAACAAAAAATAAAACTTTTGCCAATGGGGACATACTTGATAGAACTGCAATACAAAACTCAAATATGATCTGAATACACAGAGAGGTGTATTGGTTATTTTAGGGCAAATCTAAAAAAGTATTTATTTGAGTCAAAGTTGCTCAGGAGACAAAATATTTAGTTAAACATAATCTGAGGGTGGATTTTTGGTCAATGTCTCTCAGGATTCATGGAGAATCACTTTTTGGCAATACAATTAAGTACAGTTGAAGTCAGAGTCATTAGATCATTTATTTTGGTATTGTCCATATGTAGCTCGTTTTTGGTCACAGGTCCAGAAATGGCTGAAGAATTGCAACATTTGCCTAGAACTAACGCTGCAGATAGCAATACTGGGTGATTTGAAAAGCCATAGTCAATCAATCAATAATATAATAATTATTTTAGCAAAAATGTTTATTTTTAATTTACAATCTGTAGAATCTATGAGAATAGGAAGGTTCAATTATTTTGTGAAGCATCACAGCACAGTTGAAAAAGATATGGCAAAAATAAATCCGAAATGGATGTTGTTGAAAGATAGATGGGAGGGGTTAAGTGGAGCTGAAGGGTGGGACTAATAACAAGATAAACAATGTAAAACATACGGGATCTGTAAAATGTATATAGGTTCGGAACTTTTGTGAAATAGCATAGTTACAAATAGAAATCAAACTGGATGGACATCAGAAATAGAGGAAGGACTGAGAACAAACAAGAGTATTGTAAAGTAGACTGGGTCTGTAAAATGTGTATAAAAATGTGTATAAGATAAAAGCAGAAGTGTTTATTAGTTTACTCCAATTGGGGGGATCGGCGGTAGGGTTTGCGGGGAATAATAATAAAGGTAAATATTTTTTTTTAAGTATGAATGTCTATATAGGTATGTGTATGTATATATATGTGTATATGTATGCATGCGTGTATGGATATATATACAGTATTTACCCAAAAAATATGGGGGATTGGAAATGATGCAGACAATTACATTGGAAGCAACATTCTTTCCGCAATATTAAGCTGATCCACCCTCAATAAAATAATTAAAAAGTACAGTTGAAGTCGGAAGTTTACATACACCTAAGCCAAATACATTTTAACTCAGTTTTTCACAATTCCTGACATTTAATCCTAGTAAAAATTCCCTGTCTTAGGTCAGTTAGGATCATCAATCAATTTTAAGAATGTGAAATGTCAGAATAATAGTAGAGGGAATTATTTATTTCAGCTTTTATTTCTTTCATCACATTCCAGGTGGGTCAGAAGTTTACATACACTCAATTAGTATTTGGTAGCATTGCCCTTAAATTGTTTAACTTGGGTCAAACGTTTCGGGTAGCCCTCCGCAAGCTTCCCACAACAAGTTGGGTGAATTTGGCCCATTCCTCCTGACAAAGCTGGTGTAACTGAGTCAGGATTGTAAGGCCTACTTCCTCGCACATGCTTTTTCAGTTCTGTCCACAAAGTTTCTATAGGATTGAGGTCAGGGTGATGCCATCTACAGTATTTTGTGAAGTGCACCAGTTCCTCCTGCAGCAAAGCACCCCCACAACATGATGCTGCCACCCTCATGCTTCACGTTTGGGATGGTGTTCTTCGGCTTGCAAGCCTCCCCCTTTTCCTCCAAACATAACGATGGTCATTATGGCCAAACAGTTTTTTTTTAAATCATCAGACCAGAGGACATTTCTCCAAAAAGTATGATATTTGTCCCCATGTGCATTTGCAAACTGTAGTCTGGCTTTTTTATGGTGGTTTTGGAGCAGTGGCTTCTTCCTTGCTCAGCGGCCTTTCAGCTTATGTCGATATAGGACTAGTTTTACTGTGGATATAAATACCTTTGTACCTGTTTCCTCCAGCGTCTTCACAAGGTCCTTTGCTGTTGTTCTGGGATTGATTTGCACTTTTCGCGCCAAGGTAAGTTCATCTCTAGGAGACAGAACGAGTCTCCTTCCTGAGCGGTATGATGGCTGCGTGCTCCCATGGTGTTATTACTTGCATACTATTGTTTGAACAGATGAATGTGGTACCTTGAGGCATTTGGAAACTGCATGAACCAGACTTGTAAAGTCCTACAATTATAGGTCTTGGCTGATTTATTTTGATTTTCCCATGATGTCAAGCAACGGGGCACTGAGTTTGAAGGTAGGCCTTGAAATACATCCATAGGTACAACTCCAATTGACTCAAATTATGTCAATTAGCCTATCAGAAGCTTCTAAAGCCATAACATAATTTTCTTGAATTTTCCAAGCTGTTTAAAGGCACAGTCAACTTAGCGTATGTAAACTTCTGACCCACTGGAATTGTGATACAGTGAAATAATCTGTCTGTAAACAATTGTTGGCAAAATGACTTGTGTCATGCACAAAGTAAATGTCCTAACCGACTTGACAAAATCATAGTTTGTTGAGTGGCTCCAACCTAAGTGTATGTAAACTTCCGACTTCAACTGTGCATTTCAAATTTTGTGAACTGGCTCTTTAAATGGCAGTCGCTTTTACCACATAAATATGAAGAAAAAAATACTAAATGATACTACAATCAAATTATGGTAAATCTGCTTTTTGTTGCGAATGGGGATTGTACTTTGGAAAAAAGCTGCACATTATATAAGGGAAAATATAGCATATATTTTCTTTTGACAGAATATGCAAATTATCTGAACATTTTTGGTCTGGGCACCCATGACTATATTTATTTCTCAACTTTCCTAATATTAAGCACATTGCTTCTCTTTACAACAGCTTACCTGGCTGGCATGAAAATGAACCACTGAAAAGCATTTTTCATTTAAGTGCATATATGATATATTTTTTTCTGTTTCCCCTGTTTCGAGACATGTGCATGATAATGGTCTATTTTAAATCAAACAAATGTCACACATATATTATTTAGTATATGTAAAGACCAGATTAAATAAAGAATAATGTGATGGGTGTCAATATTAGCCCTTGTGAATGATGCCCAGTTTAAGCCAAACAGCGCATGACTTTTCTTTGTTTTACCTTTTCAAATCATAGCTGCACACCTCATGTAGCCCATAGGCCTATATGTTTCACTACTAATTTGCCAAATAACTTCTTAAAATTAAGCACTTTAATCCACTTTACATCGTGTGGAGAGCCTAACTGGCATACATATGAAGCGCGTGAGTTTCAAGTTTTGGGGAAGATAATTTTCACCATAAAAACACAGCTTTATAATGAGAGCATTATGTGCATAATCGCATTTATGGCAACTTTTGACAATGGCATTTTCCTGCTAATAGAACACTCATGTCTATAGCCTACTGTCGTGTGCACAATGCTGCATATATAACATATATAATGTTTAAAAAATAGCCTTATAGTTTATCAACATTTTAAGCTAAACGTTCTCATCTGTTGCGTCAGGCTCGTTGCTTAAAACTGTTTTTTATGCTAGTAGTTGTATTAATTTGGGATCTATCGCATCCCACAACTGTCCCAGACTATGTTTGGAATATTTATTTATCGCACAGAATAGAATAGGTCAACTTTTGTACTATGGGGGATAGTAGATTGACATAGGCTAGTGCTGTTGCTGTTTGTTAGGTCTACTCATTTTGTTGGCTGCCGAAAAGTAAATGTGGACAGTTCTTCCAATATCTTCACTATGCGCCTCTGAATTGGATAAGGACACACACAGATGCATCCCGGATGTGTCTGTCTTCACTTGTAGAAAGACCCAATCACGTGACTGAGAGCCATGTGCATGAGAGGAGCTTTAGCAGCCATTGTCAAGTCATTGAGGCATTGTCAAGTGCTTGTCAAATTGTGAATGAGAGACTGATAAAGTGTGTACAACCTGCTAACAGAGTGCTCAGGCCTTCCATGCAACTTTTTTCAAATCATCATTAGAGTCGCATCATGCAGCCTTAGAATGTAAAATATATAGCCCAACATTTGTATCACAACTAAAGTTACATAAATAACTCTAAATGAAGCATATAGGAGTACCTGTTTCTTTGTTAACCACTCACCACAGAATAGCAGCATGTGTTCACTCTCTCAAATCATTTGGAGAAAATATCCTTTCTATTTTATTCAGCTTTGTTCAATTGTATTCTTCATACTATAAAATAATGCCATGGAATTCTAAGCAAATCTTGTCTGCTAAATTAACTAGTGTAGCCCACAGCCATATGGCATGGCCAGATCAGGACCTAATATAAGGACAACATAGAATATGCTATTCTGTTCTTCCGAAATAGACTACATTTTCTTCATGTCATATTTCTTTAGACCTGTCTAAAATAAATAATGGATATATTGTGATGGTGTAGGTAATATTTCATAGATTTATTACACTTTTTAAAATGTAGATGTTCCAAAGGTCTGCATCAGTGGCATGTAGGCTATGCGTGGAAGCCAGGAGATGCTAAATGTTCTTATGTTAATTAATGGTCAATTACCGTGAGACTGGCAGTTATTTGCTTGACAATCACCGGCTGACAAAATTGCATGACCACCACAGCCCTAATCCAGAGCATCCCAAACATGCTCAATGGGTGACGTGTGTGGTAAGTATGCAGGCCATGGAAGAACTGGGACATTTTAAGCTTCCAGGAATTGTGTACAGATCATTGAGACATGTGGCCATGCATTAATAATGCTGAATGCTGTGCATTCAAATTGCCATCAATAAAATGCAATTGTGTTCGTTGTCCGTAGCTTATACCTACCCATATCATAACTCCACCGGCACCATGGGGCTCTCTGTTCACAATTTTGACATTAGCAAACCGCTCGCTCACACAATACCATACATGTGGTCTGCGGTTGTGAGACCAGTAGGATGTACTGCCAAATTCCCTAAAACAATGTTGGAGGCGGCTTATGGTAGAGAATTGAACATTAAATTCTCTGGCAATATCTTTGATGGACATTCCTGCAGTCAGCATGCCAGCTTATTGATATGCCACACCTGTTGGGTGGATGGATTATCTTGGGAAAGGATAAATGCTAACAGGGATGTAAACAAATTTGTGCTCAAAATTTGAGAGAAATAGTCTTTTGTACGTATGGACATTTTCTAGAATATTTTGTTTCAGCTCATGAAACATGGAACCAACACTTTATATGTTGCGTTTATTTTGTTGTTCAGTGTATATGCAGTGTCTTCTCAGGTGTCATGTTGACAGTATTATTTCAGAAGATTATCTTGTTCAATATTTTGATAATTATAATTCAAGGCACCTTTCAGGCGAGGCTTCTAACCACTGAGGGGAAAATGACTATTTGATCATATAGCTGGCAGGCAAGATGTGATCTCTCTCTCTCTCCATCCCCCTCTCTCTCCATCTCTCTCTCTCTCTCTCTCTCTCCCACCTTCCATCCCTCTCTCAGTGTGACAGAAAGTCTATGGGGAGGAATAAGAGGTAGTTATGGAGGAAATGCAGCAGCCTCCACAGTTTAATTGGAGATGTGTCACACTAAATAAATGGTGCAAAAACAACTGGAGGCTTGAGGGAGAGAGAGACTGGAGGCTTGAGGGAGGGGCCCTGGGGAGGCAGCCTGCTTTATTGGGCCGGAGCTCTGCACCACTTCAGGGTGAGATGGCACTAGGTTGTGCCCGGCTAAGGTAGAGTCCACCCACCCAACCACGAGCAGCTATCACAAACCAAACAGCACGACGAGGAGAGAGAAACATTGATTGATTTGTTGGCTAGGTATTGTTATGATAGTTTAGTGGATTGCTGTTAGACTCTGAATATCAGGTGTTGGTGAACTTGGTGACCTGGAAGCACATCTAGTGATTGTTCTGACAATTAGGAGGAAATTGGTTGCCTGATCTGCCATAAATTGAAATACCGACATGCCAACACAAAATCGATAAACATAACACATTTTGCTCAAACAATTTCGATCTCTCTAACCAGTATAGCTCCTCGAAATCGTCTATGTCAATTTATCTTTAAAAAAAAGCACGGCCAATTCAGTCTGCCTGTCCAATCCATACATGACCTGGGAGCACCTCAGGAGAATGTATTCTATCAATGTTAATATCTGTTGTCCTCTACAACCTGGCCTTGGTGAGAGTGCACGTGTGCTTGTGTGCATGTGTGTAGCGTAGATTGTAGCCTCTTGACATGAGTTGTGATTCATCTTTATAGTGTAGCCAGATAATTGGACATGACATTGTCCTCTGTGGTCTCTCAGGGGAACAGAAGAGGATTTAGACTATTATGGTCTGTGTCATGAATATGGCACACATACAGCCCACAACAAAACGCCCATCATGTGGAAATGCATTCTGTATGAACAGATGAATATTACAATGATAGATCTGTCACATTTTCTGGGAAGCATGTTAGGGTGTTTCATTGGTGATCAGTTGGCACTGCCTGGGAAAAGATAGGAATTGCGGTAATAAATAAAGTATCTATATACATCATTATTCCTGGAAAATGATCAGAAAACATATCCAATATACCGAAATGCATGGCGGCATAACAATGATGTTTACCAGTCAATCAACTGAAATGTGTGTTAGTGAATTGAAGTTAGTGTGCACAACCGTGTGATCTCTAAAAAACAAATGATTCATTTCAACACATATGACGTGTGGGGCTTCACTTAGTTAAAACCGACCACCAATGTTTATTGCAGTTTAGCCGTCAAATCAAATGAACAGTGTGCTGTTTTTGTTTGTGTTCTATTCTCATAAAAGTTGTGTCTCTGGGAGGAATAGCAGGTACGTTGATATCAGTATTCCCACAGCCTGCATAATTGCAGTAATTTGCTTTCCCTTTGGGTAATCTGTAAACATGGCTGTTTTGATGTTTTTGGCATCCTCCATTGGCTGGGCTCTCTCCTCCTCCAGCAGAGACCCCATCTCAGCCCAGGGTGACACAAATAGATCCTTCCCCAGAAGGCGCACGTATTTCCAGTGTGGCATGATCGATATGGCCCATTCCTCACTGGGACACACTGGGACGCTGGCGATATTAAAAGCGCCCTGTGAGTCGCCTCTCGCCATGCCGGTGTTTTAGGGAAATAAAGCTATCGATCCTCCAGGGCCTCTGGCTGAGCATTAACCTGGCTAAGAAATTAGAACGTACTCATCTGGACACATCTGCCCACAATGTTCCCAAAAAGGCCTGCCTGGGGAGAAGGAAGGGGGGTTGAGGAGGGTAGAGGGGGCCCGCTGGTCAGGATGATGAGTAGAGCCCTACTTGATGCCCCCGTTAGGGCGAGAGGGACGGGGAGAGGCATCTGGATGCCCAGGACTTCCATTAGAGGGCCGGTTTGGTAGCATGGGTCGATGTGGCCAGGTCTGGTCGGGGTACTCTGTCTGGTTGGGGGTACTCCATCTCGGCACAGTGTGTTCAGCTCCCTGTGATGAGGAGAGAGAGCGGCTGCTGACCCACTGACAATGTGCTCCTGAGAGGGGGAAGGGGGGAGGGGGAAAGGGAGTGAGGAGGAGGGAGAACACGGCGTCCATGGCTGGGCTGGGCCCTTTAGAATTAAAGCACCTCTGTACCATTGGATCTTGTTTCTCTTTTTTCAGTGTAGTGTCTATTTGAAATGTCATCAAATAGGCCTCTCTCTTCATACTGGGATGAAGAGAATTGCTTATGAAGAGCACTTACGATGACCACCTGGATTGAAGTCAAGAAAACCGTCCAGAACAGAGATCGCAGGAGATGCACCTTTGAGGCCCTTTGGTCAACTAAAAAGTCAAAGTAATAGGTCAAGTAAGTCTTCATACAGGGAGAATATTCTAGAGGTGTGCATGACTTCTTCAACTGGTGTAATATGTGTTCTGGAAGGTTGCCATGAATCCTGGACTCGAGAGACAAATCGAACTTCTTAAAGCCATGGAAGTACACAAACATGTTAGTGCGTTAACACTCATGTTTTTGGAAGTTGTCGAGTTGTGAAAACCATAGTCATGCATTAGCTAAGAAGTAAGTAAAACATTAAGCTGTAATTTACATTTTCAGATGATATTCTTATTTGTCTGTAAAATACATGGAAATCAGGAATAAACTGTCACGCCTTGGTCTTAGTATTTTGTGTTTTCTTTAATTATTTGTTCAGGCCAGGGTGTGACATGGGGTTATTGTATTGTCGTATTGGGGTTTTTGTAGGCATTGGGATTGTGGTTGATTAGGGGTGTGTCTAGTATAGGCTTGGCTGCCTGAGGCGGTTCTCAATCAGAGTCAGGTGATTCTTGTTGTCTCTGATGGGGAACCGTATTTAGGTAGCCTGGGTTTCACTTTGTATTTCGTGGGTGATTGTTCCTGTCTCTGTGTAGTTTCACCAGATAGGCTGTAATTAGGTTTCACGTTCCGTTTTGTTGTTTTGCATTTGTTAGTTATTTCATGTGTCATGTAACCACCACGCTGCATTTCGGTCCGACTCTCTTTCAACAAACGAAGAACGCCGCTACAGAATCACCCACCACACACGGACCGAGTGGCGTGGTTACAGGCAGCGACAGCAGGATTATTCGGAGAATGGACATGGGAAGACGTGTTGGATGGTAAAGGTTGTTACACTTGGGAGGAGATACTGGCCGGAAGAGATCGCCTCCCATGGGAACAGGTGGAGGCACTTAGGAGAGCAGAGGCAGCCGGAGATAGGAGCCGACGATACGAGGGAACACGGTTGGCAAGGAAGCCCGAAAAGCAGCCCAAAAAAATTATTGGGGGGGGGGCTTAAAGGGAGTATGGCTATGCCAGGTAGGAGACCTGCGCAAACTCCCTGTGCTTACCGGTGGGCTAGAGAGACCGGGCAGGCACCGTGTTATGCTATGGAGCGCACGGTGTTTCCAGTGCGGATGCATAGCCCGGTGCGGTTCATACCAGCCCTTCGTATTGGCCGGGCTAGAGTGGGCATCGAGCCAGGTAAGCTTGGGCAGGCTCTGTGCTCAAGAGCTCCAGTGCGCCTGCACGGTCCGGTCTATCCAGAGCCACCTCCACACACCAGTCCTCCGGTAGCAGCTCCCCGCACCAGGCTTCCTGTGCGTATCCTCGCTCCAGTATCACCAGAGCCAGCACCACGCACCAGGCCTTCAGTGCGCCTCGCCTGTTCAGCACAGCCAGAGCCTTCCTCCTCTACAGTGCTGCTGGAGTCTCCTGTCTGTTCAGCGCTATCAGAGCCTTCCTTCCCTCCTGCGCTGTCGGAGTCTCCTGCCTGTTCGAAGCAGCCTGAGCTGCCAGTCTGCAGGGAGCTGTCAGTCTGCAAGGTGCTGTCAGTCTGCATGAAGCAACCAGAGCTGCCAGTCTGCAAAGAGCTGCCAGTCTGCAAGGAGCTGTCAGTCTGCAAGGAGCTGTCAGTCTGCAAGGAGCTGCCAGTCTGCAGGGTGCTGTTAGCCTGCATGAAGCAGCCAGAGCTGTCATTCTGCATGAAGCAGCCAGAGCTGTCAGTCTGCATGAAGCAGCCAGAGCTGTCAGTCTGCATGAAGCAGCCAGAGCTGTCAGTCTGCAAAGAGCTGCCAGTCTGCAAGGAGCTGTCAGTCTGCAAGGAGCTGTCAGTCTGCAGGGAGCTGTCAGCCTGCATGGAGCAGCCAGAGCTGTCAGTCTGCAAGGAGCTGCCAGTCTGCAAGGAGCTGCCAGTCTGCAAGGAGCTGCTAGTCTGCAAGGAGCTGCCAGTCTGCATGGAGCAGCCAGAGCTGTCAGTCTGCATAGAGCAGCTAGATCCGCCAGTCAGCCATGATCTTCTAGATCTGCCAGTCAACCAGATTCTTCCAGATCTGCCAGTCAACCAGTCTCTTCCAGATCTGCCAGTCAACCAGAATCTTCCAGATCTGCTAGTCAACCAGAATCTTCCAGATCCGCCAGCCAGCCAGGATCTACCGGAGCCGACTACCTGCCTGAGCTTCCTCTCAGTGCTGGGCTTCCTCTCAGTGCTGGGCTTCCTCTCAGTGCTGGGCTTCCTCTCAGTGCTGGGCTTCCCCTCAGTGCTGAGCTGCCCCTCAGTCCCGAGCTGCCCCTCAGTCCCGAGCTACCCCTCAGTCCCGAGCTTCCCCTCAGTCCCGAGCTGCTTCTGTCCCGAGCTGCCCCTCAGTCCCGAGCTGCCCCTCAGTCACGAGCTGCCCCTCAGTTCAGTGGGGTTCTGGGTGAGGACTATTAGGCCATGGTCGGCGACGAGGGTGGATTATCCCAGGACGCGAAGGGGAGGAACTAGGACATTAATGGAGTGGGGTCCACGTCCCGAGCCGGAACCGTCACCATGGACAAACGCCCACCCGGACCCTCCCTATGGTTTTGAGGTGCGTCCGGGAGTCCGCACCTTAGGGGGGGGGGGTTCTGTCACGCCTTGGTCTTAGTATTTTGTGTTTTCTTTAATTATTTGTTCAGGCCAGGGTGTGACATGGGGTTATTGTATTGTCGTATTGGGGTTTTTGTAGGCATTGGGATTGTGGTTGATTAGGGGTGTGTCTAGTATAGGCTTGGCTGCATGAGGCGGTTCTCAATCAGAGTCAGGTGATTCTTGTTGTCTCTGATGGGGAACCGTATTTAGGTAGCCTGGGTTTCACTTTGTATTTCGTGGGTGATTGTTCCTGTCTCTATGTAGTTTCACCAGAATAGGCTCAGTCACTTGGTTTTTTTCTTTTCAATTGTTTTGGAAGAGAAGAGAACGAGCGCCATTCTCCTTGCGGAGATGGTGCTAAATACATCAACGCGGTCGGTCCCTGGGATTGGGCTGGCCAACACGATTCGGTTTGCTTGAAAGGAAAAGGAGTTTGAGCCTTTAGGAAGGGAATCCTTTGGAAGGATAATATTGATGGGGATTCTAAAGCTGACGGTGAAGGACGTGTTTTGTTTCCAAGGCAACTCGTTGGAGGGAGCATACGACGTTGCACTATATACAGAGGAAAAACACGATGATATCCTGAGAAGGGCAAGAGCAGTGGGAGGTGAGAGGCCGATGTGCCACTACGAAATAACAAGCCTGGCAAAGAATAACTTTAGGGTTGTAACTGTAAACATTTACAACCCTTACGTTAAGGACGAAGAGGTGAGGGCTTTTCTGGGGAGATACATGGATAACGTCTCCTCAGCAAGGCACCTCAAAGACTCCCTTGGGTTTTGGAATGGGAGGAGAGGCTTCCAGGCCCTCCTCAGAGAGGACCCAAAGGGACATGGTGGCTACCTCCATCCTCCTGCTATGTTCTCCTAGGGGCTGACAGGGGACGTTGTATTATGCACGTCAGCCCCCATTTTGCAGACGCTGTATGGCCTATGGTCACATATTCGCCTCATGCAGTGCAAGAAAATGCAGATTTTGTGCATCTGAGGATCACGAGGCGAGGGATTGTGACAAGCCTAAGACGTGCCATGGGTGTGGCTCGTCAGCACACCTGTGGAGGGGGTGCCCGGCCCGTCAGAGGTCATATGCGTCTGCGGCTGGGGGGGGAGCAGGAGCGGGGGATGGGGGAAGAAGAGGAGGGGAAGGAAGCACGCCTCATGACCAGAGTTCAGGTCCAGAGGGGAAGGTCACAAGGAAGGAGGAGGAGCCAGAAGCGGCGGATGGAAGAGAGAAGGAAACGGAAGGCACGGGAGTAGGAGAACCAGAAAAAGCGGCGGAAGAAGGCAACCGAGTGGAGGAGCATGAGAGAGAAGAAAGCGAGGGAGGAGTGGTGGAGAAGGAGACAGTGGAAGAGAAAGTGGACTGGGGAAAAGTGCCATGGTGGAAGAGATGAGGGGTATGGTGGAGGAGCTGGCGGGGGGGAGGGTGGTATCTCTTCACTGCCGCCATCACCAAAGAAGAGTATGAAGAGGAGGGGGCGATTGGCCGACAGTGAGGGGGAAGGGATGGCCAAGAGAGTGATGGGGGCGGGAGAAACCTCTGGGTTGCTGCTGGTTTCCCCAGGCCCTCAACTTCTGTTGGGTGGGGACACACATAACAAGACTCAGGACTGGGTACAAGAGGAGGTGGGGAGTTTTTTGTTTGGGGACTCAGCCTCCCCAATTTTTTTCCAAACCAGCTGCAACACTGGGGAGGGGGAGGATTGTGGTGGTAGACCCAGGGTGCAGGGCACTCCGGAGCCAAACACTATTCCTGCATCCTGGGAGGGTGTGATGGAGGAAGAGGGGGGGATGTCGGGATTACGGATGGTGTTCTCACCGGTAGATATGGAGCAGGGGAGCATCGGGTGAGTCTCCTGTTTTATGTTTTTTTCTGTCTGGGTTTAGAATTTGAGTGTATTACATGTATTTATTTTTCATGGAGTCTAATTTTACTTTTGTTAGTTTAAATGTAAGGGGTTTAAGGGATTTTGTTAAGAGGAGGGCGGTTTTTAGTTATTTGGAGGGTGTGGGGTTTGATTTTTGTTTTTTACAGGAGGTTCACCTGAGGGATGGAGGGGATGTTATTAGGTTTAAGAGGGAGTGGGACAAGGGGGAGTCGGTTTGGGGTGTTGGGGGGGTGCACTCATCGGGGGTAGGGATTTTGTGTGGGCACAGGGAGGTAAAAGTGGAGGATTCCTTTGTGGTAATGCAGGGGAGGATTATAGGGGTGGATGTCACGATAAGGGATTGTAAATTTAGATTAGTGGTGGTGTATGGGCCACAGGTGGTGGCAGACAGAAGGGAGATGGTGGACTGTCTGACGCCCCTGTGTGTCACAAATAGGAAATTAGTGATAGGGGGGGATTTTAATACAGATTTAGGAAGAGGGGGGGATAGCAGTGCGGGCGCCATTGCCAGGCTAATGGCTTGCCATGGTCTGGTAGATGGTGGTCTGCACACTACTAGGTCTTTGGGTAAGTTGTCTGGGCGGCTGTTGCCTGTTTTCTTTTCGGATCACGACGGGGTGCTCCTGCAGGTGGGGTCGCCAGTCTGCCTCTTTGGTAGAGGGTACTGGAAGCTAGATCGGGATGTGCTGGAGGAGCAGGCTTTTGTTGACGGGTTTTATGGTTTCTTTTGGAGGCTTGAGGGCCTCCGGTCCATGTGCGAGGGGGTGTTAGAGTGGTGGGAATTAGTTAAGGTGAGGATTAGGGCTTTTATAATAGGGTATTGCAAGAGGAAAAAAAGGGAGGAGAGGAGGGAGGTGGATCGTATCCAGAGGTTAATTGAACTCGAATACGAGGCAGGCAACCTCGGCGGGTCGTTTGACTGGGAGAGATCCGCAACCCTAAAGGCGCAGCTCAGGGAGTTGCAGGAGCGGAAGGCTCGAGCTTTCCTTGAGCGAGCGCATAGTGGCTTTCTAGAACATAATGAGACTTGTTCTGCTATGTTCTTTAAGTTGGTTAGGGCAAGACAGAGTAGGAAGGTAATGCATGGTGTTAGGGAAGAAAATGGTAGTATAGTTAGAGAACCAGAGGATATGGTCAGGGTGACAACTGATCATTTCCAAGGTTTATTTAAGGAAAGGGAAATCGATGTAGAGCAGGGAAATGTGTTTTTAGAACACTTGTCCAGGCGGTTGCCGGAGGACATTAGAGAAGTGATGGAGGCCCAGATCTCACTAGAAGAGGTTGAGAGCGCTCTTAGGAGGATGGGAAAAGGGAAGGTGCCTGGGATAGATGGGCTGCCGGCTGAGTTTTATCTCAAGTTTTGGGGTATACTTGGACCAGTGGTCCTCGAAGTCTTGAAGGCCATCCTTGAGACGGGGGTCCCGGGGGGGATCAATGGCTGTTGGTGTGCTGTCACTTTTATATAAGAAGGGGGAAGTAACAGACCTTGGCAACTGGCGGCCGTTGACCATGCTGTGTGTAGATTACAAGCTAATTGCAAAGGTTTTAGCAGACCGGTTGCGCACAGCCCTTCCCTACGTCGTTCATGAGGATCAGACGTGCGGGGTAGAGGGCCGCTCTATTAGATGGAACCTACAGTTAATCAGGGACTCCATCGCTTGGGTTGAAGATAGAGGTCTGCCTTTAATGGTAGCAGCGCTAGATCAGGCGAAAGCCTTCGATCGCGTGAATAGATCCTTTTATTCAGAGTGTTAGGTCGATTAGGATTTGGGAAGCATAATGGTGTGGTCTAACACGGGTCCTCGGGCGGAACAGCTGCCGTGGCACTTTGGGAGTAGGTTTAGATCACAGGCACCTGTACGAGGAGGTCAGAAAGGCAGGGAGTCCGGCGCCTGTAGTGGGCATCTCGGAAGTGGTCTGGGAGGGAGTGCAGGCGCGGGGTCTGGATAACAGGCTCAAGGACCTGAATTGGTTGAGCCTTCATAAGTGTTTGCCGGTACGTTCCATCTTGTACCGGTATAATTTGGTGCAATCCCCCACCTGTCTAAGATCCTCTTGTGGCAGGGAGGAGACTGTGCGCCATGTCTTTTGGGACTGTGCCTTTGCCGGAGTAGTATGGGCTAGGGCACGGGTGTTGTTAGGTTTGGTAAAGGGGGATTTTGTATTGACGTGGGCCAGGTTAGAGAGGGGTGTAGGGAGAGCGAGAGGGACGGATAGGGACAGGTTTCTGCTGGGTGTCATTTAGATTTGTAAGAGGATAGATTAGGGACGGGGAGATAGGGAGAGGTATTTTGTAGGGTAACGGGGAGGGAAGATGCTCCCCTGAGGTTTTGTTTGTGGTTTATGTTTTAGTTTAATTAGTTTATTTAAAATACCATTATTTGTGTATGTATGTAAATTATGAGTTGTAAAGAATGAATGGTATTGAAGATAATAAACTATTTTTATAAAAAAAAAAAAATAGGCTGTAATTAGGTTTCACGTTCCGTTTTGTTGTTTTGCATTTGTTAGTTATTTCATGTGTCACTTTTCCATTAAAGTCATGAGTAACCACCACGCTGCATTTCGGTCCGACCCTCTTTCAACAAACGAAGAACGCCGTTACATAAACAAGATGAGAAATTGATCCCAAACTAAACCACTCATTGGGATATTATACAACAAATGCGTTATTAGATATGACTGAGTTCAGAGCCTAGTTAAATACACACAGGTAAGCAAGCACACACACACACACACAGCTTTGTGTCTAGACTACATAATAATAAGAAATTAGGGGACTATTGTATGGTCTATAAGGCAAAATTAGATTCAAGACATTTATTTCATCAAGTGTCATTAAACCTCTTAGGGCTAGGAAGCAGTGTTTGGAAGTTCGGATAACTGACGTGCCCAAAGTAAACTGTCTGTTACTCAGGCCCAGAAGCTAGGATATACATATAATCTGTAGCATTGGATTTAAAACACGTTGAAGTTTCTAAAACTGTTAAAATGATGTCAGTTGACAGTTGTCAACAGTCTTTAGGCTTGTTTCTTGAAAAACGGACAAGTAGTTGTAGTTTATCTTTTTATGGCTGCAGGGGCAGTATTGAGTAGCTTGGATGAAAAGGTGCCCATTGTAAATGGCCAGCTCCTTAGTCTCAGTTGCTATTATTAGTATTGGATAGAAAATACTCTGAAGTTTCTAAAACAGTTTGAATTATGTCTGTGAGTATAACAGAACTCATATTGCAGGCAAAAACCTGATAAATTCCACTTCAAGTTTGGATTTTTTCTGGGGGTGGCAGATTTTCAACCAAGCTCTCATTGAAATTACAGCGAGATATGGATGAGTTTTCACTTCCTACGCCTTCCACTAGATGTCAACAGTCAATAGAACTTTATCTGATGACTAATGTGAAGGGGGGTTGAATGACACAGGAAATAGTCACCACTGCCACGAGTTGACCATGCATTCACTATGCGCGTTCACAGGGGAAGGACCTGCGTTCCACCGGTCATCTGAAGTCATTCTAATTCTCCGGTTGGAACGTTATTCAAGATATATGTAAACAAACATTCTAAAGATTGATTCAGTACATCGTTTGACATGTTTCTACTGACTGTTACGGACCTTTTGGACATTTCGTCACGTTATAGTGGACGCGCTTTGTGACTTTGGAATTGTTTACCAAACGCGCTAACCAAAGTAGCTAATTGGACATAAATAATGGACATTTGCGAACAAATCAAGCATTTATTGTGCATTCTGATGAAGTTCATTAAAGCTAAGGAAAAATGTTCATGTATTTTCTGGTTTCTGTTGACTCCAACACGGTGGCTAATTTCGTTACTGTTCTGAGCTCCGTCTCAGATTATTGCATGGGTTGCTTTTTCCGTAAACTTTTTTTGAAATCTGACACAGCGGTTGCATTAAGGAGAGGTATATCTATAATTCCATGTGTATAACTTGTATTGTCATCTACATTTATGATGAGTATTTCTCTAGAAACGATGTGGCTATGCAAAATCACTTGATGTTTTTGGAACTAGTGAATCTAATACGCCAATGGAAACTCAGATTTTTTTATATAAATATGAACTTTATCAAACAAAACATGCATGTATTGTGTAACATGAAGTCCTATGAGTGTCATCTGATGAAGATAATTCAAGGTTAGTGATTCATTTTATCTCTATTTCTGCTTTTTGTGAATGCTATATTTCGCTGGAAAATGGCTGTGCTTATTGTGGTTTGGTGGAGACCTAACATAATCGTTTGTAGTTCTTTTGCGGAAAAGCATATTTGAAATCGGACACTTTGGTGTGATTAACAAGAAGATTACATTTAAAATGATATAAGACACATGTATGTTTTAAGAATTGTAATTATGAGATTTCTGTGGTTTGATTTTGGCGCCCTCTATTTTCACTGGTACTTGTCATATCAATCCCGTTAATGGGATTGCAGCCATAACAAGTTATCCAAGGTGTCCCTCATTAGAAAAGTAGTTTTGATGCGTGTGTGAATGAGGTGCTCTTTGTTATTTATCTTCCCTATTGAACATATTATTCTCCAACTTAAATTTAATCGTTTATTTAGATATTAGAGTAACTGAGGATTAATTAGAAACATTGTTTAATTTATTTGGACGAACTTTACCGGTAACTTTTTGGATTTGTTTGTATGCATGTTGAACGAGTGGATTACGGAAATCAATGGCACCTACTAAGCAGACTTTTTTGGATATAAAGGACTTTATCGAACAAAACGACCATTCATTGTGTAGCTGGGACCCTTGGGATTGCAAACCGAGGACGATCTTCAGAGGTTTATTTATTTGATCTCTATTTGTGATTTTTGTGATGCCTGTGCTGGTTTGAAAAAGTATTTTGATGTGGGGCGCTGTCCTCAGATAATAGCATGGTATGCTTTCACTGTAAAGCCTTTTTGAAATCTGACAACGAGGTTGGATTAACAAGAGGTCATGCTTTTAAAGTATGTAAGACAGTTGTATGTTCATGAATGTTTAATATTACGATTTTGTTATTTGAATTTGGCGCACTCCAACTTCACCGGATGTTGTCGAATTTGATCCCGGTAACGGGATCGGATCCCTAAGAGACAATGTCTCAGATAGGAGTTACTGGTTAATAGATCCAGAAACCATGCATATCTCCTATCATCAATAAAGGAAAAACAGTTTGGAAATTCTCTCTCACTCTAGCTCTCTTTCTCTCTCTCTTTCTTTCTCTCTTTCTCACTCTCTCGCTCGCTCTCTCTCCATAACGCATCCTGCCCTACTGTAGCAGTGTGAAGCTAGGAGGTTCTCTGCCCCAGTTCTCCATGTCCTTGAGAGTTGTGCCTTCGGGCCGGGGCTGGTGGGGTCCCGCGGTGCACAATGTGTGCTTCGCGCCCAGACTCACGCTGTACTCCGCCGCCCCTGCGTGGCTCTGGAGAGACGCCAAGCTCCGATGGGTTGTCCGCGAGAGACAGCTCCTCTCCTCCACACATCCTCCTATATCTCTATCTCCCGTTCTCCCTTTTCAAAACAACAAACTATAAATCACAGCACTGTACACAAGGAATATGATGCTTACGAGCTAATTATTTTAATAAGTAACTATATAGTAATAAACAGTGTTTACTGGTCTGTAAATGAATAAGTAGCTCCCTTTTCCCAAATGTTGTATTTTGCCACAGGATCGAATGAAGGCCTGTGTTCTGCAAGTCATTTGTCAAATGAATATTTCATCTAGCCCATGTATATTTTCCTCTGTCATGGATCACCTTTAGACAGTCATCAAATGAATAACATAAGATCAAGCGCTTTATAATAACCGCAGGTAATAAAGCATTGATAATTAATTAGTAAATGGTTTATTCATAATTTACTCATTATTACTCCATTCATAAGATGTTTAATATAGGTCTGTAAGTGTTTTTTACTGAGCAAGAGGACAAGTACGTTGGAGTGTCTAGTTTGAGAAACAGACGCCTCACAAGTCCTCAACTGGCAGCTTCATTAAATAGTACTCGCAAAACACCAGTCTCAACGTCAACAGTGAAGGGGAGACTCCGGGATGCTGGAGTTCCACTGTCAAGTGTCTATGTTCTTTTGCCCATCTTAATCTTTTCTTTTTATTGGCCAGTCTGAGATATGGCTTTTTCTTTGCAACTCTGCCTAGAAGGCCAGCATCCTGGAGTCGCCTCTTCAATGTTGACGTTGAGACTGGTGTTTACTATTTCATGAAGCTGCCTGTTGAGGACTTGCGAAGCGTCTGTTACTTACAACCTCATGCTAATCACATTAGCCTACATTAGCTCAACCGTCCCGCATGGGGGACACTGATCCCGTAGAGGTTTAACTAGTCAATGGTTTATAAGTACCTATATTAAACATCTTATGAATGAGCTTATTAATCATTATTAAACACTTAAAAGTTGTTTTTAAAGGTGTGAATAACTAGCTTACTAACATTTACACATTTGGGAGTGATGATTAATAAATGATGAATAAACTGTTTTCTAATCCATTATAAATGCTTTATTACCCGGAGTTATTACAAAGTGCTACCCAAACATCGGTTTCCGGGGAGACATTGATTTGTGTATTTGTAGTAATTAATATGGATATTGGCCAAGAGCAAAAGATAAAGATTCATTTTCTAATATATTGTCCTTGGATTGTGTAGGTACCACAGGAAATTAACTTCCCTCTTTTATCCTGTTCTTTCTTTTTTTCCCTGGCTTTGGCATGGGGAATTGGTGGGATGAGAGAGGCTATTCCCTAAATAGCCCATGGCAAGAGGTAGTCTGATTAGCATGCTGCCTGCTTTCTGGCAGCATTCCTCTAGGCCACAAGCACTATCACTTACGTGCTGTTTGTATTTGTAGTTGATAGTGTGTGCTGTTATAATTGGAATGAGCTCGGGAACCTCGTTTGCTTTTGATCCGCTGCCAGCCACTCGGAGTGCTACTGGGCCACAGCTCTCACCTCAACACTCCCAGAGGATTATGGGAAACGGCAGCGCTTATGTTCTAAAAAGCTGCCTGACAGCATCTCATTCAAGGTCGAACAATACAATGGTGAGTGTGGGGAATGATAGACCAAAAAAAAAAAAAGGACGTGGAGAAAAGTTGAACTGATATTTGATGTAACATTGGGGACAGTTTTAGCAACTGGGAGGAAGAGACTTTAAGACTCTGTCCTAAAACCAGAAAGTAAAATGTCAAAGAGTCTCTAGAGAAACTGATAAATATCAGCGCCACTGAAAATACTGACAAGTGGCACCTGTCTATCACTATTACACTGTAATTACAGATGGTGGACATGATAACAGTCCCAGTGATAATCATAACAATAGATATAGATATCCTGTAATATTAGTACTGACACACTGCTGACACGAGTAGCAGACAAAACAGCATCATGGTCTGCCTGCCCTGCGTCTGGCAAGCAACAAATTCAACCAACCCCAGGTGTTGTCTGCCTTGCATTTCAAACTCTCTGTCTGAAGACCCCATTCACTCCAATGAACTCAGCTTAGCAGTAGAGAAAGTAGAAAAAAATACTCTAATGATGTCTGGCTTGTGGTCCATTTTCTCCTCCTCCATGAAATGTTCAGCTCAGGCAGCTGCTTGCTCAGCTCTTTCTTCCAGAGAGGACCGTCACAGGGGAATTATGGGAGTTTGACGCACCCCTTTCTGCCAAATGCCAGCGGGGCCAATAGAAAAAAGTTATCTTAAACTCCTAAGCTCAATATTTAATCAAGCTCTGGGTTGGATTGCTTTTTCTGTTTGATTAGGTGAAGGGATCGGGCTTGGCTTCCTCTTAAAGAGAGAGAGTTTTAAATTGCTGTGAGTTTTCTTTACAAAAGCTTCTTCATTACTCTTCTTGATATTGAGGGAGAATCTAAGTAGAATTAATCAAAATTTTCTCCCAAACAACTAGCAACATTTTAGGAATGGTGGCAAAGGTCATATGGAACTGTCATAGTTACTAAACCTATTTCTTCCCCTTTAAAGATTCTAGGATCCCGGGCCACTCCAACAGAGACACCAGAGAGTCAGAGGTAAGTACAAAATGATAGAATAATATCGAAATCACTGTTCACAGTAGTCGTAGTAGTAAAATTACTAATGACTGTTTCATTATCATATGCTCTCATTCCATCATCAATTCTCAAATGTGAATACCGGTAGTCTCTTAATGCATGTAAATGACTGTTCCATTGTATCCCATCTGATCGACGGAAGACCACAGAGCAGATTCACCTGAGAGTAACCCTGATGAGCTCGTTACACCAGGGCATTAGCGCTGGTTAAGTACAAACACCTGCTAAAATATTGGCAATTAAGACATAATTAGCTGCTAATGTATTTGTAATTCCAAAGCGAGCCATAGATATGTATTTTTTTGCGGAGACTCCCTTTTTAAAAATGTTTTCCGTTGTTATTGTGTTCCTCAGGTATTTGTATCCCGAGAACATTGACTAAGTGCCCCAGTTCATCATATGCAAATGGTTTATTAATTACACATGCATTATGCTGTTTTTCAAAAGACATCAAAGGGCCTGTGAGTCTTCAGATGGTCCCCCTTCTGTAACAGGGCTCAGGTTAGAAATGCTTGCGTGTGCACTTTCCCAGAAAGACCCCTTTTCAGGCAGAATAAATGCCTGCTCAATTAAAAATCTGAACAGTAACTTCTCTCTTTGCATCAAAATATTTTAGCAGCATCTCCGGTGGTCTGACGATGTTTGTGTTTTGGTTTGTCATTTGAGCCACTCAAGACCACAATATCATTTAGTTTTCTAATGACATTATGTCATTAGAAAACGAAATGATATTGTAGTCTTTGAGTCAAATACTGATTAGGAATTGCAGAAGAGTGGCAGCTCAACATTTGTTGATCTCAAGTTCTACATCATCAAAAACGAATCTATCTCTAGAGTCGACTTCAGGCATTTCTTTCCCATTCCATATAACAATAATTTCTGTGTTGTATTTCTACCATGTAATCTATATGGTGCAGACATTATATTGCTAGAGTATATGACTGTGTCAGTCTGGCCACTCATCTCTCCTTGGTGACTTTTATGTTAATGACCTATAGACCAGGTGCCAGAGAATGATTAATACAACCAATAATACATTGCATTGATTAGCAATACCACTCTAATGCTGTACCAGGTTCAAAATCACAACACACAACCGCCATATCCTGCAGCAACATTCCAGCTATGCATCTAGGATTGCATTTCATCATGTATCTAATGAGATGTTGAAGAAGGAACCCTGCAGTCTTGTGTTATCAGTCTCTGGTGGACTGGTCTGACTAAGCACTGCTAGCATAATTAGCGCAAGCTAATCTTTGATGATAAACTGTGTTATGGAAACTAGACAATTGGTTTCTTTCCCTGCCTCCCTCCCTACCTACCTGACTCTACATAACGTTTATTGATCTAATTAAACATAATTTAGTTTTTAATGGAGGTTTAACGGGGGATTAAAATACCAAAACAAAGATGGCCACATGAAGATTCATGTGGCAGTAATATGATCCAGTGTTAATTACAGATAGAATGACATGTTAGTGCTACAGCTCTGGCCACATCAGTTACGGTGCTACTGTATGTCCTGCATTAATACAGATGTCATGCAATGTTCCACGGCTCAGCACCAAACCGCACATAGGCTATACAGTATTTTAAGGCTAAAGCCACCAGATGGGGCTCATACTTTCAATAAAAAGATCTACACAGTGGTGGTTTTGCGGGGGGAATATTACTGTGGTTGTGCTGTTGGGGCTCTGTATCCTAAATGTTTTACTTTGTTGTTCTTCGATGGTGATTTTGTGTATCACACACAGACCAATCATTCCTCATTAGTAGACCAAAGTGTTTCCTGTTTGTCCTCATTACTAAAAAGGTAACTCTCTCCCCCGGAGGTAAACTTCATCAACACTAGAGACCTATCTATCTGAAGTACCGCTCTATTTCTATTTCTGTTCTGTCTGCCACAAAGATTTATTCTGTGTTGCTGTCAATCTATCTCCCTAATGGGCAATGACATCTTTTTTTAGTTTCAGTGTGGGTAGCGGTAGCCCGTGTGTGTTTGTTAGTGTGTGTGTGTGTATGACACACACATTTTAAATACTGTATTTGAATCCACCATCTGAAGGCTCTCTCATGAGTCTGGAATTGTTTCCAATCATGTTGAGACAGTCGATGTTCATGGAAAAATCCACCCGGGTTATCCTCACCCACCAGCTGAACTGGGGATGGGTTGTGAATGCTCCATTGCTGCTGGTAGACTCAGCCACTGAGTAGGGTTGGTTTGAATGCCAATTTTAGCATTGGAACAAGACACATCTGTACCAAAAGAGTCCAAAACATCATCTGACCTTTACTGCATTACCGGTGGCAGTTACAATAGGTGTGCTTCAGTTATGTTAGTAAATAACCATGTTTTGGCACAGAGCTGCAGCACTCACGTTTGGTGCCAGTGATCATGTGCGCACACAGACACAAACAGGGAGAGACTCCTAGAGGTCGTCAAGAGTCAGAGACCCAGTCATCTCAGAGGAGCATTGCGTTGCGATAGAGAGCTGAGATGTCATGTCATTATGATGATAAAAAAGCCATTTCCTTCTGCATGGGTTATTAATGTGGACTAATGATGCTGAGCTCAACGCTGAGATGTCTGCTAGTTATGGGGTTAATCTCCTCACTCCTCTAAAAACCATAAAGATTAAGCATCTCAAACACAAATGGTCTCATAAAGTCTCCTGAGAACTTCTGCTAAACATCATTAATCAGTAGGAGTAATAGTCATTTAACTCAAGGGTAGGCTATATTTCATACTTTTTTTGGCAACTTGTTATATAACCTATGCAACACTGTCATTTGTTTGCAATGTCGTGTCATTGTAACAAGCTAACTTTTGTTTTCCATTGTTTTGCTGCAGAAAGACAAATACTCCATCCCTCAATACATCTCTGTCAGTCAGTACATCACTGGGTACATCTTCATCGTACTCTCTTTGGGCTCTTAGGGGTGATAATGGGTGTCTTTTATATGTATTTACATTATTCTAATGGCCGTTACTTTCATCCCTTGTTCAAATGACTGAATCATTTGTTAATGACTTAGTTTGGCGTAATTAAGAAATGTTCACAGGAGTGACAAATGATTGTCAAACATTTTGAGTTGCCCACAATTGATTTCTATTACAGCTCCTGACAATATAGTCATGCCCGTCTGTCATGCCGTGTCACACCCGTCTGACAACTTAAGCATAAAGAGAAGGCCTGCGAGTTCCTGATCATTAGGATGCCATTAGTTAGCGGACATGGTCTCACCTCGTTAATGCACACAAACAATCCTCCTAACAGCAGCTGCAGATAATGTTGTCTGGTGGTTCAGTTTAATGAGGGGACACATTTGCATACTGCCCCCTGACCCCAACACCCACACCCCACCCTCATTTATAAAAAAAAATATTGCATTAGACCATCATTGGGTAAAAACTTCTCTAGCCCATATCACAGGGACGTCAATGTCTCAGAGCAGGAAATACATGTTAGCCTCATTGGAGTAATATGGACTCGTTAGGGGAAATGTTATTGTGTACATCGTTATTCTTTAACATTTTAAGACCCTTTAATTGTGTCACTGGTGCATGTCTTTATTCATATGCGTAAGTATATGTCGTATCTAGTCAAATATCCCCAAAGAAACTTAACAATGCAAAAAAGTTAAAAGTCAAATCAGGTAACATAACGTTGCATCCACCATGGCTGGCAAGTTAAATTGATTAGATTTCCCCTCAGTGAATTATTTTCTTGATTAAAAACAAGAAACGGTTTAATTTCAAGTAGTCTGTAATCTTGATTGCACTTAATTGTATAGGATGCTGCCTGAGGTGGGTTATATTTCCATTATAGAAAAGCTGTGGGTTCCCAAGAAGAGTTCCAGGCATTATTTAAGCTGTTGTTTCCTAAATATAAAGATATGTTTTATTTTACAGGGTCAGCCATAGTAGTACAGTTCCCCTGGACCAAATTATGGTTATTTATCTTGTTCAAGGGCACATCGAAAGATTTTTCAACTTGTTGACTCAGGTATTCAAACCAGTGGCTAGGCTACCTGCCGATATCTAAAATATGTGGGTGTGTTACTTAAACAACAAGGTAATGTAAGTACATGCTGTCACTATGCAAGTTAGACTTTCTCCTCTACTCACTTCTACCGACAACAAGACTTACATATAGAAGAGGGCAGAGCTCAACGCTTGCAAGTGGGCGTTTGTCTCTGTCTGTCTATCCATGTGTGTCTACGCACGCGCGTCTGCCATCCATGTGTGCACGTTTGTGCTCCCAAGTCGGAAGCTCCTCCTAAATAAACAGTGTGTTTCTCGATGCCTAACGGTGTGCACGGCCCATGCACCAATGATGTCAATCCACAGAGGACTACCAGTGGCCCCTGTTCTCTCGCTCCATCCCTCTCTTCACCTGCTCCCTGCACCTTCCTTCATGCTCAAATTGACACTTGGTGCAGCGGCAGTCAGACAGGGGGCCTTTCCACCCGGCGCCTCCAGAGATCTGGCCCAGCTGTCAGCCGTCTAATCCAGCCCAACCTTCCCCTGAGCCAGGCAGGGGAGCTCCTGGCATGCAGGGGCTCCAGGCTGCTCTCCCTCCCTGCCTCATCCCTCCATGTGCCCAGAGGCACCAGCAAACTAAACAGACCTGCAGAATAACACAAGGACACAACACATCAAGTGAGGAGACTTGGTCAAATCCAGGGGCGCAACTTTGGTTTTAGAGGTGGGGACATAACATTATTATTTTTATTTTTGGGGGGTTGGGGGAAGATCAGCTTTAACATTGCAGATAGATTGTGGTTTCTATCAATGTAATTGTCTAGTAGTCATTGATATTCATGTATTTGAAATTCGGCCTGTAGTCATTGAGGGCCATTTAAGGTTATGCTTGGTATCTGTAAAACCACTAATATTTGACTAAAAGCCCATGCACATATCCAATTTCACAATATAGAAAAATAAATTACTCTACACCAAACAAAAATATTTGCAATATCTTTTTTTGTGAATATATATTTTCGAAAATATATTTTCCTTTATTATTTTCCCCTAAACCTACCATCCCATCTCCTAATTGGAGTAAACTAATGGACAACATTAGGCAAACTTAGGCTTCTTCTTCCAGCTAATACCTACTACATAAACTACCGCTCAAAAGTTTGGGGTCACTTAGAAATGTCCTTGTTGTCCACATTTTTTTGTCCATTAAAATAACATCAAATTGATTTTAAAAAACAGTGTAGACATTGTTAATGTTGTAAATTAATATTGTAGCTGGAAACGGCAGATTTCTTATGGAATATATACAGTGCCTTGCGAAAGTATTCGGCCCCCTTGAACTCTGCGACCTTTTGCCACATAATTTTGCACGCCCAATTTTTCAGTTTTTGATTTGTTAAAAAAGTTTGAAATATCCAATAAATGTCGTTCCACTTCATGATTGTGTCCCACTTGTTGTTGATTCTTCACAAAAAAATACAGTTTTATATCTTTATGTTTGAAGCCTGAAATGTGGCAAAAGGTCGCAAAGTTCAAGGGAGCCGAATACCTTCGCAAGGCACTGTACATAGGCGTACAGGGGCCCATTATCAGCAACATTCACTCCTATGTTCCAATGGCACATTGTGTTAGCTAATCCAAGTTGATCATTTTAAAAGGCTAATTGATCATTAGAAAACCCTTTTGCAATTATGTTAGCACAGCTGAAAACTGTTGTTCTGATTAAAGAAGCAATAAAACGGTCCTTCTTTAGACTAGTTGAGGGGCATCAGCATTCGTGGGTTCGATTACAGGCTCAAAATGGACAGAAACAAAGACTTTCTTCTGAAACCCGTCAGTCTATTCTTATTCTGAGAAATGAAGGCTATTCCATGCGAGGAATTGCCAAGAAACTGAAGATCTCGTACAATGCTGTGTACTACTCCCAGCGCAAACTGGCTCTAACCAGAATAGAAAGAGGAGTGGGAGGCCCCGATGCACAACTGAGCAAGAGGACAAGTGCATTAGAGTGTCTAGTTTGACAGCAGACGCCTCAAAAGTCCTCAACTGGCAGCTTCATTAAATAGTACCCACAAAACATGATATAGCATGATATTCAGTTTCACTGGCATATAGTACATTCTGTGGATGGTCTTAAACTGCAGTAATTTATGTCTGAGAATATGTGAACATGACTGGGCATTCTAACATATATGCATCCATTCATCATCATCAATTGCGTCTCCCAGGTCTTCCACACATTTTTGTTTTGACATGTTTTGTGTCATCGGGAACAGGCTCTATCAACCCTTGATACAGTTTTGAGATCAGTTTTGTAGGTTTGTCAGACTGCCTTAAAATGGCATCTGGCTTGTCCAGTGTTTGCTGGACAGAGAGAATAAAGTGTTGTATCTGCAAAGAAATCCACTCACCTCCATCACAGACTGGTCTTCCCTGGCTGCCAGACCCTGCAGAGACCCCTGTCACCACCTGATCCTCCTAAGATGAGGCATGACAAAAAAAAAATGACCTTGGTGTACGTTTTATATTATATTATCCAAGAATAGAATCAATGGTTCAATAATTGAAATGACCATGATTCCCAGATCCCAGACTGTAGCTTTAAACATAAGCTGCTGTACTGTAGCTACTGTAGGTCTACTCATTAATTCAATACGGAACTTTGCATCAATCACTGAATATACTGCAAAATTCAGCTCCGTAGACTGGTCTTCTCTGGCTGTCTGACCCTGCTGGGACCCCTGTCACCATCTGATCCTGCTAAGACATGATGAGCACTAGAGGGCTGCATTCTCGCTGGATGCCTGCGAGGTCATTGCTGCACGGTCTGCATGATCATTGCTGTTACGGTCTGCATTTTTTATGCTGCAAGCGGAAGCGGGCGGGCGGACAGACAGACAGACAACTTTGGGATGAAAATATTTATGTTGTCCCACAGATTATTTTGAAACGGTCCCCTATCTGCTTGGTATGCGTTAGCCTACCCATTGTATTAAAAGCACCTATTTTTGGCATTATTAACATACTCAGAATTCCAACTTCACCTTCAGTAGCCTAACTCTCCTAGTTGGCCATGAGAGTTCATGTGATGCTAGTATGTGTGGTCTCATTGAAATAGAGTAATAGAATAGACTGTAGTTTACTACAGTGTCTGTAAATAAATAGTGATAATGAAAAGAAGTGGAGAGCGCTCAACCAGCGTGAGTCGAGGTGGAATAAAAAAAATGTCATTGTGATTGAAAAGGAAAAGGCACAACATGCACATAAGTTAGGCTACGTAGGTTAGGCTACTATGGCGAGCGAGCGTTGCGCCTTTTCATTTTCAATAAGTATGGATTGCCCATTTATTTGTCTCTGCCTGCAAATCGTCCTCCTTAAAAGGTAGGCTATATCCTATAGGACTATGCCAAATGTAACAAGTGTTGCTGTCATCATTCTCGAAGCCCTCCAGTAGCCATACCTGCGAGATCAGGTGCGCATGTGGTCTCAATTAAATAGAGTAGGCTATAGCCTATGTATACATGGGCGGAGAAGCTTGGCACAGTTACCTTTCCAAGGTACTTCCTAAATAGGCCAATGGTTAGGTTATAGTTTACTACATTGCCTCGAAATAGGCCTAAATATCGATCACCCATATTTCTCTGTCTTCCCACTCCGATTATGGCAGCCCCCGCACCTCTCTGATTCAGAGGGGTTGGGTTAAATGCAGAAGACACATTTCAGTTGAATGCATTCAATTGTACAACTGACTAGGTATCCCCCTTCCCCTTTCTGTAACTTTAGAGCTGTTTATTACTGTGTCAGTCTGAAAAGTGGGTAATTAGCTAGGTAAACTGACAGATCAATAATGTTTAATTGACATACTGACTAATGCAACTCACATTGCACTGACAAAACGCCATAATATCAATCTGCAATTGTTTGGCTGATGGGTTCATCGTTTGATTCAGGTCTAGTTTGATTGAGGCAAAAAATCATAGCTAATGTAAGCCAACTTTTGGCCAGCTCTCGCTTTACTGTTGACGGTACATCAACTGGCAAAAACTTGCCAAGTTCATTTACTTCTGAAACTTGACAAAACAAAGGCAACAAAACATCTCCATACAAGCAACTGCTGTTAGATAGCAATAATAGCCCCCTCATATCGCTATCTGACAGATAACTAGAGGCTAAAGCTGACCTGGTTGTGGTAGCTACTCAATAGCGCAGCTTATTCATTCACGTCAGTCGAGAGGGGATGAAACATTAGCTAACGTTGCATGTCAGTTACAATACTATCTCAGCACTGCGAATAAAAACTAATTTAGTTTTTTTTCTGTTAAGTTGAACAACAGTCACCTTGCCAGCTACCTCATACAACTAAAGAGTAACCAGCTTCTATTCATTTTACAACTAGGTGAAAGAACACAACGCGTGCACTGAACTATGCTGAACTCCCCGTCCTGTGCTGGTACAGCCAGCCTTCCAAAAGCTTTGCCTTCACACAGCCCATCAGCCGGCTGCGGTGCTCCTAAATTCAGTCTTTAAACACTCCCAACAGTTTACCCAACCGCTCTGAGGCCTTCTTATGGTCCTAAAGCTCACTGTTG
This sequence comes from Oncorhynchus nerka, assembly GCF_034236695.1. Taxonomy (NCBI): domain Eukaryota; kingdom Metazoa; phylum Chordata; class Actinopteri; order Salmoniformes; family Salmonidae; genus Oncorhynchus; species Oncorhynchus nerka. Next base: position 67,933,087 of record NC_088415.1, read on the forward strand.
CCATGTTTTGAATCACATTCCAATGATTAAACTGGGGGGGTACATAAATGCAATCTCAGAATGCTTCCCCAGTGAAAATTCTGCCCCTGGTCAAATCAATCCTGTCCATTCACCATAAATCAACACGCTGACCATTTTGATTTGAAGACCAAGTGGTTTTACAAATAAAATAAAATGTTGTACAGATTTTTTGCAGATGTTATCCTGGGAGTAGCAAAATGCTTATACTCCTAGCTCTAACAATAAAAAACAATAAACACAAATCCCCAAAATTCAAAGAAAGGAATTAAGAAATATTTTGTAGAAATATTAGAAGTGAGCAATGTTAGAGTCCAGAATTTCCAGTCCAAAGTTTGTACACACCTACTCATTCAAAGGTTTTACTTTATTTCAACTATTTTTACTATTTTCACAGTGGCCTCCGTCATTCTTAAATGGAATAAGTTTGGAACCACCAAGACTCTAACTAGAGCTAGCCGCCCAGCCAAACTGAGCAATCGGGGGCTTTGGTCAGGGAGGTGATCAAGAACCAGATGGTCACTCTGACAGAGATCCAGAGTTCCTCTGTGGAGATGGGAGAACGTTCCAGAAGGACAACCATCTCTGCAGCACTCCACCAATCAGGCCTTTATGGTAGAGTGGCCAGATGGAAGCCACTCCTAAAGACAAACAAGATTTTCTGGTCTAAATGCCAAGCATCACGTCTGGAGGAAACCTGGCACCATCCCTATGGTGAAGCATGGCGGTGGCAGCATCATGCTGTGGGGATGTTTTTCAGCGGCAGGGATTGAGATACTAGTCAGGATCAAGGCAAAGATGAACGGAGCAAAGTACAGAGAGATCCTTGATGAAAACCTGCTCCAGTGTGCTCAGAACCTCAGACTGGTTCTGAGGAACCAACCTCAGACTGGTTCACCTTCCAAGAGGACAGCGACCCTAAGCACACAGCCAAGACAACACAGGAATGGCTTCAGGACAAGACTCTGAATGTCCTTGAGTGGCCCAGCCAGAGCCCGGAATTTAACCCGATCTTTGGAGAGACCTGAAATTAGCTGTGCCGCAACACTCCTCATCCAACTTGACACAGCTTGAGAGGATCTGCAGAGAATAATGGGATAAACTCCCTAAATGCAGGTGTGCCAAGCTTGTAGCGTCATACCCAAGAAGACTCGAGGCTGTGATCGCTGCCAAAGGTGCTTCAAAAAAGTAATGAGAAAAGGGTCTGAATACTTATGTAAATGTGATATTTCAATTTCTAAAAACCCGTTTTTGCGTTGTGTCGATTGATGAAGGGAAGAAAATATTTTTACCTCTATGGGATCGGTGTCCCTATACTGGGACGGTTGAGTTAACGTGCGCTAATGTGATTAGCATGATCTTGTAAGTAACAGCAAACTTTCCAGGACATAGACATGTCTTATATAGGCAGAAAGCTTAAATTCTTGTTAATCTAACTGCACTGTACAATTTACAGTAGCTGTTACAGTGAGAAATACCATGCTATTGTTTGAGGAGAGTGCACAACAACAGCATAAACTTTTATCATGACAACTGGTTTGATACATTCACGTCTGAAGGTTAATATTGTACTTACATTCAGTAATCTTGCTCTGATTTGTCATTTTGAGGGTCCCAGAGATAAAATGAAGCATAGTGTTGTTTGATAAAATCAAATTTTCTATTCAAACGTAGGAACTGGGTTCTACAGTTTGAACCACTGTTGTCTCTGGCTCCACACCCACCCCGCCTTGCCATCTATATGTGTGAAAGTTAGTGTATAAGCTAAGGATCCATCATGTATGACATTCCTGGGAGTGTGTAAACTTACATTTTGTATTACCATATAATTTTTGTATGTTCTCTACAGTTATGCACTTGAAAATGTGTCAACTGACCAATTCCTTCACATTTGGGCAGACTTGTTACAAAATATTGTCCAGTATTGCAATGCTTCACTGGATTAATCTGAAACTTTGCACCCAGACTGCTGCCATCTAGTGGCCAAAATCTAAACTGCAATATTGTATTACGGCCTTTCTCTTGCATTTCAAAGATGATGGAACAAAAACATTGAAAACGCATGTTTTTTTGTTTGTATTATCTTTTACAAGATCTAATGTGTTATATTCTCCTACATTAATTTCATATTTCCACAAATTTCAAAGTGTTTCCTTTCAAATTGCATCAAGCATATGCATATCCTTGCTTCAGGTCATGAACTACAGGCAGTTAGATTTGGGTATGTCATTTTAGGCGAAAATGTTTAAAAAATGGTTCGGTACTTATTAATCAATTTTAGAATAAGGCTATAACCTGACAAAATGTGGTAAAAGTCAGGGGGTCTGAATACTTTCCCAAGGCACTGAATGAGCCTTGACTAGAATACAGTTTAATAAAATAGAGACTGCTGCCCTACAGTATGTAAATAGTCATTGAACACTGGCTACTTTAAAAGGTTTGCATACTGTTTAACCCACTTAAAACAGTATGTAAACCTTATTAAAGTAACGAGGGTTCAATGACTATTTACTTAGGGCAGCAGTCTCTAAGGTGCAGGGTTGAGTACCGTGTGGTAGACAGCTAGTAACATTGACTAAAGTTCAGGGCAGGGTACTGGGCAGAGGTCGGCTAGTGATGACTATTTAATAGCTCGACGTCCTGGAGATATAAGCTGTTTTTCAGTCTCTCGGTTACAGCTTTGATGCACTTGCACTGTCTCCACCTTCTAGATGATAGCAGGGTGAACAGGCCATGGCTCAGGTGGCTGAGGTCCTTGATGATCTTCTTGGCCTTTCTATGACACCGAATGCTGTAGATCTCCCGGAGGGCAGGTAGTGTGCACCCGGTGATGCATTGGGCTGACCGCACTACCCTCTGAAGAGCCATGTGGTTGCGGACGGTGCATTTGCTGTACCAGTGGGGACACAGCCAGACAAGATTCTCTCAATGGTGCATCTGTAGAAGTTTGCAGAATTATTTGTTTTGCCCGCTACAAACGGCTATATCGATCCGCTAATACAGGACTAGTGAAGTCCCAGTGCACTACTTGTGAAAACTATTTTTCTTGTTATTTTTTATTTTATTTATGATTTTTCAGGGGGTGCACCCTCAGCACCCCTACTTCCCGCAGCTATGCTCACTACAAAACATTTTATTAGAAAATTAGCAAAAAATAGATAAGCTCTTGCTACCATGGAAAGATAAAATCACCCGGATTCATTATTTAGTCACATCCCAGTTTACCTATTTACTTATGGACCAATCAACTTGTTTTTTTAATTATGTGAGCAAAAAAATATTATACCATATTTGGAATGGCAATCCAGACAAAATTTAACCGGCCTATCTATATCATTAATATGAATTCGTAGAGAAAAATGATAAAATATTAAAGCATCGAACCTCTCACTAAAGGCTTCAGTCATACTGGATCCTGGACTTCCTGACAGGCCGTCCCCAGGTGGTAAAGATAGGTAACAATACATCCCCCAAGCTGATCCTCAACACAGGGGCCCCTCAGGGGTACGTGCTCAGTCCCCTCCTGTACTCCCTGTTCACTCATGAATGCATTCCCAAGCACGACTCCAACACCATCACTAAGAGTGGTAGGCCTGATCACCAGTAATGACGAGACAGCCTCAGAGACCTGGACATGTGGTGCCAGGACAATAACCTCTCCCTCAACATGATCAAGGAGATGATTGTGGACTACATGAAAATGAGGACCGGGCATGCCCCCATTCTCATCGATGAGGCTGCAGGGTAGCAGGTTGAGAGCTTCAAGTGCGTTGGTGTCCACATCACCAACAAACTAACATGGTCCAAGCACACCAAGACAGTCGTGAAGAGGGCACGACAAAACCTATTCCCCCTCAGGAGACTGAAAAGATTTGGCATGTGTCCTCAGATCCTCAAAAGGCTCTACAGCTGAACCATCGAGAGCATCCTGACTGGTTGCATCACTGCCTGGTATGGCAACTGCTCTGCCTCAGACCGCAAGGCACCCTCTGAAGGGTAGTGCGAACGGCCCAGTACATCACTGGTGCCAAGCTTCCTGCCATCCAGGACCTCTATACTAGGCGGTGTCAGAGGAAGGCCCTAATAATTGCCAAAGACTCCAGATACCCTAGTCATAGACTGTTCTCTCTGCTACCGCACGCAAGCAGTACCGGAGCACCAAATCTAGGTCCACAAGGCTTCTAAACAGCTTCTGGCCACAAGACTCCTGAACATCTAATCAAATGGCTACCCAGACTATTTGCATTGCCCCCCCCTCTTTTACACCGCTGCTACTCTCTGTTGTTATCATCTACGCATAGTCCCTTTAATAACTCTACCTACATGTAGAGTTACCTACCTCAACTAACTGGTGCCCCCACACATTGACTCTGTACCGGTACCCCCCTTTTATATAGTGTCACTGTTGTTATTTTACTGCTGCTCTTTAATTACTTGTTACTTTATTTTGTATTCTTTTACATATTTTTTAACTGCATTGATGGTTAGGGGGTCGTAAGTAAACATTTCACTGTAAGGTTGTATTCGGCGCATGTGACTAATAAAATTAGATTTGATACAAAAAATGTACGTAAATGCGAACTGGCTCTCCAGCAGATTAGTAAGAATGGCTCACCATGTGTTAAAAAAATTGCCTTTTTCCCCTCATTCAGATTACAACCTCTCACTTTTGGTTATTTGAAATTGAAATAATCTCTAAAATGTCTCTATTTCTAAAGCAAACCGTATAAAGCTGGTTGCAATTTCAGTTTAATCCACCAGGACAGACAGAACAAATACTATAAGAAATATGATGGTTAAACTCAAATATACTCATTGATAAACATTAAAATGAATATTTTGGGAATAAAAAAAATGGTAGGATCTTTATTAAAGACATCATAAATAGGACTGGTTGAGTTATGTCTCACATGCAGTTTACAAAAATATCTGATCTATCCAAAATTACAACCAACTGATTGCCGCATTACCGCAAAAAAGGAGGCAAGTGGAAGAGGGAGAAGGTAAGGAACTTGCTTGTTTGTCAACCCTGCATCAAAGACCAAAATAGTTTTTATTTTTAACAATTCGATTTGAGGACCAATAGTTGGAAAGATATTGTTGATGTGCGCATTCCATTACATTTACATTTAAGTCATTTAGCAGACGCTCTTATCCAGAGCGACTTATCCATGGCACATGGTTTATGAACTGATAAACAAAACAATGCCGGATTCAAAACATGGCACCCTCATTCTAGTTTATGTGCTAGGCAGGCTACTGTCTGGGAAGGTCTCCCACTCAGAAGTACGGGATGGGGAGGGGGGCGGGGATGGGTTGACCTCAGGTCTCCCCACTGGAAGCCGAGGTAGGGGAAGCGGGGGAATCTATCAAATAGCACACCTCTAACTTTGTACATGTCACACCCTGATCTGTTTCACCTGTCTTTCTGATTGTCTCCACCCCCCTCCAGGTGTCGCCCATCTTCCCATTATCGCCTGTGTATTTATACCTTTGTTCTCTGTTTGTCTTTTGCCAATTCATCTTCTTTGTTAAGCTTACCAGCGTTTGACCTGTCAGCTCCTGTTTTTTTCCAGCCTCTCTTTTCTCGCCCTCCTGGTTTTGACCCTTGCCTGTCCCATCTCTGTACCCACCTGCCTGTCCCTGAGCCTGCCTGCCGATCTGTACCCTTCTCCCTTTTCTTGATTATTGACCCCTGCCTGCCTTGACCTGTCTCTTGCCTGCCCCTTGGACTATTAAACCATTGTTTATTCAACATGTCTGGGTCTTACCTTGATTCCTCATAGTACGAACTGGCCATGAATGACCCAGCAGACCTGGGCCAGTTGCACCATCTCTACGCAGGGAGCCACCATCGGTATGCACAAGGAATTGCTTCATGACCTTGTGGAGGGGGTCCAAACATTGGCTGAATGCCATGACAGTTTGCTAGAGCAATTCCACAGGTTATCGGGTAGGCCGCCTACCACAGTGGTAGCCCCACAGCTCCTCAACAACTCAGCTGCTAACAGCGCCAGCTCATCAGTCACTCCACCTTCTCTGGAGCCCCGCTTACTCCTCCGGAATGCTTCAATGGAGAGCAGAGCACCTGCTGGGCGTTCCTAGCTCAGTGTGCCCTCGTCTTCAAGCTTCAGCCCACCTACTTCCCCTCGGATCGCTCCAATATAGCCTACCTCATCACGCTCATGTCCGGGAGGGCTCTCACCTGGGCTATTGCCGTGTGGGAACAACAGCCAGCCATATGCGCTAGTCTGGAGGGGTTCGTGGGAGAAGTGAGAAAGGTCTTTGATGCCCCGTCTGGGTGAGAGGCCACCCGGAAGATAATCCAGCTTCGGCAGAACTCCCGCAGTGTAGCTGATTATGAGGTGGATTTCCGCACGTTGGCAGCAGAGAGTGCTTGGAATCAACATGCACTGTTCGATATGTTCCTGCACGGCATCTCGGAGGAGGTCAAGGACGAGCTTGCATCCCGGGAGTTACCGACAGAGCTCGATTCCCTCATCGCTTCGACCACCCGTATCGATGAGCGATTACAGGAACAACGGAGGGAGAGGATATTGGATTTCGCTCGCACGCCCAGGGATTCCACCTTGCCTCTGAGTCAACACAGAAGCTTCCGATGGTCTCGTGGCCGAGAGGATCCGAGTCTTCCCGACCTGCCCAGAGGGCTACCAAAGACGGCCGAGTCACTGCTTCCTAAGCCTATGTCACCAGACAGAGCTGGGCTGTCGACAGCGGAACGTCAATACAGGATTGACACGAAGAGTTGTCTGTATTGCAGGACGCATGGTCATTTCATGTGTCCTCTTGTTGTTTAAAGAAGCCAGGCGCTGAATAGGCCGAGTCACCCACAACACCACACCCATCCACCTACAGGTGTCAGGGAACCACAGCGAGGCTATTAAGTTCCTGCTCATCAAGTCCCCTTTGATTCCTCTCATTAACTGGTCTACTGGTGCCATCATGTGCTGGATCTCGTTCTACCATGTCCATTGCCTGAAGTCAGAACAACCTTACCAGTATGTCTTCTTTGTGGCTCGGACGGTGCCCCTGACCTCTCCGCCATTCCCGAGGAGTACCAGGACCTCCCGGAGGTGTTCAGCAAGGCCCGGGCCATGTCGCTTCTGCCGCACCGACCCTATGACTGTGGGATTGACCTTCTCCCTAGCACCACGACGCCCCGTGAATGTCTGTACTCTCTGTCGGGACCGGAGACCAAGGCTATGGATACCTACATTGGGGACTTCCTAGCTGCTGGATGTATCCATCCCTCTTCCTCTCCAGGGGGCCACAGTGTTTTCCAAGTTGGATCTATGGAACGCCTACCACCTGGTGCGGATACGAGAAGGGGACGAGTGGAAGACCGCCTTCAACACGGCCAGTGGCCACTACGAGTATCTGGTCATGCCCTTTGGCCTCACCAACACCCCTGCTGTGTTCCAGGCTCTGGTGAATTATATTCTCCACGACATGTTGAACCAGTTTGTCTTCATCTACATTGATGACATCCTCATCTTCTCCTGATCCCTTCAAGAACATGTGCTCCACGTCCGGCACGTCCTTCAATGCCTTCTGGAGAATCAGCTGTGTGGGAAGGTGGAGAAGTGCGGGTTCCATCGCTCCACCATCCCCTATCTGGTTTAAATCATCTCTGCTGGGAGTGTCCAGATGGAGCCTGCGAAGGTGAGCCACGTGATGGATTGGCCTCAGCCTACGTCCAGGGTGCAGCTGCAATGATTCATGGGGATCTCCAATTTCTATCGCAGCTTTATCTGGGGTTACAGCACCCTGGCTTCCCCCCCTGGCTTCTCACCTCGCCCAAGATTCCGTTCAGGTGGTCCCCAGCTGCTGACAGGGCGTTAAGAGACCTCAAACATTGCTTCACCACAACTCCCATCCTGGTTCATCCGGACCCATCTCGTCAGTTAGCGATGGAGGCTGATGCTTCGGACGTCGGAGTGGGGGCTGTCCTGTCTCAGTGTTCTGCCCTTGACCTCAAGCTACATCCCTGCGCCTTCTTCTCCCATCACCTCAATCACACGGAAAGGAACTAAGATGTGGGGAAGTGGGAGCTTCTCGCAGTGAAGATGGAGAAATGGAGGCACTGGTTGGTGGGGGCGGAACATCCGTTCATTGTGTGGACTGACCACAAGAACTTGGAGTATCTCCGCACCGCCATGCACCTCAACTCCAGGCAAGCCAGATGGGCCCTGCTGTTCACACGGTTCAACACGGTTTATTTGGGCGGACAGTGCCACACATTGTTTAGGTGTCTCAGGTTATCTAAAGGGTCACATGTCAAGAGCACAGTAGCTCACAGTCACAAGACTGTTATCTAATGTAGCCATAAAGATCCTATTAAATTACTAAAGGGGCTATGTCATAATCCCTCAAAGTTCTGAATGAGGCCAAATGGCAGCCGCCTCGTTCAGGAAAAAATCCCAAACCTGTCTAATTGGAATGAATGCCAGTAGAGGCTTAGGTGATGCATTTCCAGCTTTTACTTTGCAGGGGGAAAAAAGGATCCACTTGTTTAACAGACAATTCCTAATTTTCACCTAATTCTCTCATTTTGGAAATGTACCACAGTACTGTAGAGGGAAACACTAGTTCACAAATAGTAGTTAGATCGTTAGCTAGTTAACATTTCAGACAGGTTGCCAGAGTCCAGTAAGCAACTAACGCGTTATAACTTGAGGAACGGCAAGGAGTCATATACCAGTTAATAATATAGCGAATTGGTTAAGTTACTAACGTTAGCTCATCTGATGTTGTCAAGTTAGCTGTCTGACTTTATTAGCCAGCTCATTTTCACACCATAAACTCAATTATTTGATCGGTTAAGCTGGCTAATGTTGCTCAACATTTCTCTGGCTAGCTAACGGAGAACTCGATCCAGCTAGCAAGATACTTAACAATGCTAACAATACTTGTTCCAACGCACTTTCTCCCTCACCTCAAGCTTTCCAAATGCCAGTTGTTTTTCGGTTAAAGCTCATGAAGTACTCTTCATTACCTTCTCACCCAGTCTCTGTGGTCAGGCTTCTCACCTACCTCTTCATTATTGTTCAGGGGACGCGCTGATGTAGCTGGCAAACTGCCATTCCACTCTCCACTCTTTCCAGAGCATGCAGATACTGTAACTAGCTAATTGTAACAAGCTAATTGGTTGTCTCGTCTCTCTTCAGTCTCGTGCTGCATTCTGTTATGTCAACGATTGGCTGAGCCTTGGATACAGCCAGTTTTGGTCTAAACGTGCATCACTCATCACTCTTTTGCATAAAGAAGCCCATCATCACCCAAAATTTTCTCATCGGATCTACAGTTGAAGTCGGAAGTTTACATACACCTTAGCCACATACATTTACACTCAGTTTTTTACAATTCCTGACATTTAATCCTAGTAAAAATTCCCTGTCTTAGGTCAGTTAGGATCACCACTTTATTTAAAAAATGTGAAATGTCAGAATAATAGTAGAGAGAATTATTTACTTCAGTTTTTATTTCTTTCATCACATTCCCAGTGGGTCAGAAGTTTACATACACTCAATTAGTATTTGGTAGCATTGCCTTTAAATTGTTTAACTTATGTCAAACGTTTCAGGTAGCCTTCCACAAGCTTCCCACAATAAGTTGGGTGTATTTTGGCAAATTCCTCCTGACAGAGCTGGTGTAAATGAGTCAGGTTTGTAGGCCTCCTTGCTCGCACACACTTTTTCAGTTCTGCCCACAAATTTTCTATAGGATTGAGGTCAGGGCTTTGTGATGGCCACTCCAATACCTTGACTTTGTTGTCCTTAATCCATTTTTCCCCTACTTTGGAAGTATGCTTGGGGCCATTGTCCATTTGGAAGACCCATTTGCGACCAAGCTTTAACATCCTGACTGATGTCTTGAGAAGTTGCTTCAATATAGTCACATCATTTTGAACCCTCATGATGCCATCTATTTTGTGAAGTGCACCGGCCCTCCTGCAGCAATGCACCCCTACACCATGATGCTGCCGTCCCCGTGCTTCACAGTTGGGATGGTGTTCTTCGGCAAGCAAACCTCCCCATTTTCCCTCCCAACATAACAACAAAGTCATTATGGCCAAACAGTTCTATTTTTGTTTCATCAGACCAGAGGACATTTCTCCAAAAAGTACGATCTTTGTCCCCATGTGCAGTTGCAAAACATAGTCTGGCTTTCTTATGGTGGTTTTGGAGCTGTGGCTTCTTCCTTGCTGAGTGGCCTTTCAGGTTATGTCGATATAGGACTCGTTTTACTGTGGATATAGATACTTTTGTACCCGTTTCCTCCAGCATTTTCACAAGGACCTTTGCTGTTGTTCTGGGATTGATTTGAACTTTTCTCCCCAAAGTACGTTAATCTCTAGGAGACAGAACGCGTCTCTTTCCTGAGCGGTATGACGGCTGCGTAGGCCGATGGTGTTTATACTTGCGTACTATTGTTTGTACAGATGAATGTGGTACCTTCAGGAGCTTGGAAATTGCTCCCAAGGAGGAACCAGACTTGTGGAGGTCTACAATTCTTTTTCTGAGGTCTTGGCTGATTTCTTTAGATTTTCCCACGATGTCAAGCAAAGAGGTACTGACTGTGACAGAAGCCCTTTAAATACATCCACAGGTACTTTTGACTCAAATGTTGTCAATTAGCCTATCAGAAGATTCTAAAGCCATGGCATCATTTTCTGGAATTTCCCAAGCTGTTTAAAGGCACAGTCAACTTAGTGTATGTAAACTTCTCACCCACTGGAATTGTGATACAGTGAATTATAAGTGAACTAATCTGTCTGTAAACAATTGTTGGAAAAATGTCTTGTGTCAGGCACAAATTAGATGTCCTAACCGACTTGCCAAAACTATAGTTTGTTTACAAGATATTTGCGGAGTGGTTGAAAAACAAGTTGTTATGACTCCAACCTAAGTGTATGTAAACTTCCGACTTCAACCGTTGGTCACCTATTTTGGATTCAAAACAGCGAATTTCGCCGAAAAGTTTGCATCCCTGTTTAAATTTAGGGTTAACTTCAAATCAAATCAAATTTTATTTAGGCATTAACTCCGAATAGTTAAGGTAAGGGTTAAGGTTTGGGATAGGCGTAAATCAAAAATATAAAAACGACATTCTATTGCTGGATTCAAACCTGCAACCTTTGGAATCAGCGGCAGATGCTTACACCCACTCACCATCCCATTCCATTAACAGCGCTCACTGTTGCCCCCAGTGGCCAGTTTCCACATCATCTCCCGATGTCCTAAGACATGAATGGATGTCGAATACTGACTTGTTTCATGGGTGACCTGGCTGGGATTGACTGCATTGTTTGAATGGAATGTTGGCATATTGGCAATTAATTTGAAAAAATGTATGGAATCATTCCTCTAAAACTGTCTGGCTAGGTAGCTAACACACATACAGTGCAGATGCATTCTTCACATTCATTGTTTTACCCAGTATCTTATCACAGCTCTGGCAAACCATGATTGACCAACTCCCTGACCAACATGGCTGACCTTGGGACCATCATAAGAAGTTTCATGGCCATTCTAGTATTCTAATTCCTAATTCTACGACTGGATTCAACTAGCTGTGATACTAGAGACCCATTTAATCTATCTTCTTTTTAGTCCGCCTTCACATGCCTCACACAGACATCTCTTGGCCACATAACCATCTCTCCGATTAATAGATGTCAGTGTCGATCATGTTACTATGGAAACAATGATACAGAGGAAATTACAAAGGAATCCTTTGGTAAGCCTTAACAGCGGACATGAGTGAGACATCATTCCCTATGTATATTCATTTGTGTATTTTTCCCCAACCAGGAGTATTGAAGTCATGATTTAGGTTCTGTAATAATTGGAGCTAAAAACCCATATACTCACTTAGTGCTTTTTTACAAATCCAGTCCATAGAAAAATGTCAATCCCTATACAAACCGTTATCATACTTGTAAGTACACTGTTATTGCACTGTAACATACAAAATACAACGATTCTATTGCCACTTGCTTCAAACAAGTCGACCCAATGGTGAACCATAAAGAAAAAACGATTGGTAATAAAGCTCAGAGCGGGCAGGCATGCGTACCAGTGTGTGTGTGTGTGTGTACATGTCTGTCTGGTGTGTGCATGTTTGTATATGTATGTGTGTTTTGTGTGACTCCCCTGTGGCATTCCCAATATCAGTATTCCTATATGTGTTTGAAGCCACATAGCATACCCAGGAACATGACAGTAAACATGGCAGAGGCTCTCCCTCAGTGGAGCAGCCATGCATGTCACCCCTCAGAAGTGTGTGTGACGGCTGTACAAACCAAACCTACTGTGGCACTCTGTCTCCCCAGAGACCCACCTTGACTACACCGCCACGCTGGCTGCATGTTGTTCAATGCAAAACTGTTCCAAATCACTCCACTGCCCTCCGCCCCAGGAAACAAAAGAACACCCCAAAGTAACAAGAAAAGACAAACAAAAGAAAAACTAAATATGGATTCAACCGGAATTGAGTTAGAGAAGGCGCCAGTTAAGTGAATCCGTGGCCCACCAGCAGTAGTTCGGTAGATGACATGATCGCCCCTCTGTCTTCATTTTCCCCCTCAGTTTAATCCTTGGAAAATCACTGGTGTATGTTTGCTGCATTCCCCCCTAGGGAAATTAAGAGGCACACTATGAATCTCTGGGGGATTCATCCAAGAATGAGGAAGAAAAGGCAGGCAGCATGAAAGAGGAGTGTAGGTGTGAGGAGTTACTGGCCTGGCAAAGGGCTTGCCAACACATCAAAATAAAACAGGTGTCAAACAAGACAGCAAAAAAACAGATCCATTTACACATGCCAGTGAGAACAGTATGATAAGGTCTGTAGCCACATACACAATGTATGATGTGATGTGAGGTGGCACGGTGCATGGTGTCATGACTAATTTTTAAAAAATGACATGTATTACATATTTTTGTCACTGTTATCCTTCAAATGTTGTTTGAGCTTGAGCAAGGTGCATTTAGTCAGAAGGATACAGTGATGCTCTCAAAACGTGGCCTACATCACGTTATATCATCAATGTTGTCTTCAAAAGAAAGAAAGCAAGCAAGAAAGGAAGTGTAAGCCACAAGGTTGCTTGGGTGTAGGCTGTGGGCTCCGCCCTGGTCACTCACTAGCCACACTCATCGTCACTTCCCGGGGTGAGTGAAATAGGAAGTGGGGTTGTCACATAGAGATGTAGAGATTGCAATGTTGTATCAGTCCCACCATTTAGAAGTAGTACATTTTCTTCTTCTATTACTTCTATGACTTTGTAAACAAACTGAAACGGTGCATACTGCCACCTGGAGTGTGTTGTTTGAACAAGGTAAAAAGCCAAGGTTGGTGATTTAATGCCACCTACAGTTATAGAATATTGGCTCACAAGTTAAATTAATTGTCGGATCCCTCCTGATAATTCCATGCAGGTTATGGGATCCCTTCCTTAACCCATAGGAAGTCCCACCCAGTTGACATCTTCAAAATGGTTAAAGTCCTCAAGAGGCCCATGCTAAAATGAGGGTTTTGGACTCTGGAGTCCTCTATACATCTCTATGGTTTGTCAGTAATATCCTGTTCACACCAAGACTAAAACCCGCCAACTTTAGCATGCGGCAAACTTTTTGCGGACTTTCCTTTATATCTGAAAGGTATTGCTGTTAACAAAGCCTGTACTTGAATTTCTTCCAACCAAGTTAGTCATGATTGCAGTAATGTTTTAAAGTCCAGACAACGCCTCAGCATTGGCATGCATGAAATCATGAACAATTCATTGTTGTACGACATCAAACTTGTCCTTGTCAATCACAAAACATTACAGAAATGCTTTTAATGCATTTAGCCTGGGGGAATGCGCACTGTCATTTGATCTTGTGTATTGACTTTGACAGGTAAATATTGAAAGGCCTTTATATTAAGCTAATAAATAATAGGCTACTATTAATCCGTTTCTAACTTCAACTACAGTATTAGGCCTAATGTTTAGTCAACGAACGCTGGTTTAATAGGAATGAGCTTCTTCAGCTAGGTTACACATACAGTGCCTTCGGAAAGTATTCAGACCTCATTACCTTTTTCACATTTTGTTACGTTACAGTCTTATTCTAAAATGGATTCAATAAATTGGAAGATCTCAGCAATCTACACACAATAACCCATAATGACAAAGCAAAAACAGGTTTAAGAAATGTTACCTATTCAGACCCTTTGCTATGAGACTCGAAATTGAGCTCAGGTGGATCCTGTTTCCATTGATCATCCTTGAGATGTTTCTACAACTTGATTGGAGTCCACCTGTGGTAAGTTCAATTGATTGGACATGACATGAAGGTCCCACAGCTGACAGTGCATGTCAGAGAATAAAACAAGCCATGAGGTCAAAGGAATTGTCCGTAGAGCTCAGAGACATGATTGTGTCGAGGCACAGATCTGGGGAAGGGTACCATAAATTGTCTGCAGGATTGAATGTCCCCAAGAACGCAGTGGGCTCCATCATTCTTAAATGGAAGAAGTTTGGAACCAAATGGAAGAAGTTCGCCCGCTCGGCCAAACTGAGCAAACGGGGGAGAAGGGCCTTGGTCAGGGAGGTGACCAAGAACCCGATGGTCAGTCTGACAGAGCTTTAGAATTCCTCTGTGGAGATAGGAGAACCTTCCAGAAGGACAACCATTTTCTGCAGCACTTCACTGATGAGGCCTTTATGGTATAGTGGCAAGAGTGGCAAGACAGAAGCCACTCCTCAGTAAAGGGAACATGACAGCCCGCTTGGAGTTCACCAAAAGGAACCTAAAGACTCTCAGACCAAGATTCTCTGGACTGATGAAACCAAGATTGAAATCTTTGGCCTGAATGCCAAGTGTCACTTCTGATGGAAACCTGGCACCATCCCTACAGTGAAGCAAGATGGTGGCAGCATCATGCCGTGGGGATGTTTTTCAGCGACATGGACTGGGAGACTAGTCAGGATCGAGGCAAAGATTACCAGAGCAAAGTACAGAGAGATCCTCGATGAAAATCTGCTCCAGGGTTCTCAGGACCTCAGACTGGGGCTAAGGTTCACCTTCCAAGAGGACAACGACCCTAAGCACACAAGCCAAGATAACGCAGGACAAGTTTCTGAATGTCAGCCAGAGCCCGGACTTGAACATCTCTGGAGAGACCTGAAAATAGCTGTGCAGCAATGCTCCCCATTCAACCTGACAGAGCTTGAGAGGATCTGCAGAGAAGAATGGAAGAAACTCCCCAAATACAGGTGTGCCAAGCTTGTAGCGTCATACCCAAAAAGACTTGAGGCTGTAATCACTGCCAAAGGTGCTTCAACAAAGTACTGAGTAAAGGGTCTGAATACTTATCCAAATGTGATATTCCAGTAGTTTTTTTTAAAGATACATTTGCACAAATTTCTAAAATCCTGGTTTTGCTTTGTCATTATGGGGTATTGTGTGCAGATTGAAGAGGGGGGAAAACAATTTAATACATTTTAGAATAAGTTGGAAACAAAATTGGAAAAGCTCAAGGGGTCTGAATACTTTCCGAAGGCACTGTATAGCCTCTCTTTTCCAGATGAGCCCATGCACAATTACGCAATATATTGTTGGACATTTAAGGTGAGCATATTTTGCTATAATGTATCCGATTTAGATAACTGCTGCTACTAATAAAAGCAGTTGGCGAGTACATTTGCTAGCAAGTAATCAATGTGCATGAGATCTAACACAGCGGAGTGAGGGTCGGAAAACAAGATGAAGTGTGGATCAAAAAAGTAACTTTTTTCAAATCGTCCTACAGAGGTTCATCCAGGTTTTACATTTCTTTACACAATCGGAAAGAGAAGATTCCAAGGTCTCTAAATCACTTACAAACTAAAAAATGTGGACATAAGCTCTGTTTCAAAATATCTATTTTTTGTCATATGATAGCTGATCCACATGCTCCTGTGACACTGAAGTTGTGTGGGAAAAATATAAAATAGTTGTTTCAGTTATATTCCATTGTATTCTTAATATAAAATATGTGTGTTGACTGTGATCTGGGCAGGGGAATGTAAGTGTGTATTGTGTGTTTAATTTGTGGAAGGCTGAAAGCTATAAGTCCTACTTATACTGTACTATTTAATATATATATATATATAACAGTATAACAAACAACTGAACTGGTAAAGTCAATCCTTTTTTCATTTATCATGTGTGGATTAAAAATAGTTTTTGTGGATTCCTTATTAGACATTGGGACTGAACATAATTGACTTTCATTGGATGACGTTGTTGCTAACTAGTACAGAGACTTGATTTTGCATTAAATTTGTACTTCAGAGACTGAGCCAATACTGATTTGAGTTGATTATGGGGAATTTTGATTTGGTTCTGTTTGCAAGCTGATTTATTTGTGAATACATATCATTCTTTACATAACATTTAGCCCTTCCTTGTATTTCTTTTAGCGGTATTGGGTTTCGTGCTAACTGATAGTTGTGAAAGAAAGAAAAGAGAGAAAGGTTGGGGACTAGGAACTGGGGAGGGGGGTGAAGGGAGGAAGATGACACTAGAGAGCAGATGAGATGGGGCTGCTCTGCAGCATGGTGGTTAGGAGTTATAGTAGGTGGGATGTGGAGGAAGGAGGGGGGAATCTAGGCCACTGTCCAGACTCCGAGCACCAAAGGCCCTGGGTCCCTGGGCACCCCGTGTCAGCCCTCTGACAGGAGAGATGGGACTGTGTAACACTGACTTTTTTTAATCCACACACAGCCTCTCCTCTTCCGTCTCTTCTGAAGAATACCCTCTTCCGCACACCAGTCAGAGTTTGAGGAGAGAAATGCAGTAGTTATTATAAGGAGGGCATATGACATGGGATCCTGTGCTCCTCTCGCACTCCAGCTTTTGAAAGCAGCTCCCCTACGTACATCTCTCCGTAGTCTGGGAGACTTCCTTCCTTTCTACTTCGTACATTGCTGGAGTTGTGTTCTCAATAGATTTGTTAAAGGCAGGCTGTTGACAGCTGGCTTGATAGGAATCAACCACCTTGTATCAAAGATCACAATACCTATTGAGACCAATGGCTTTGATTAAAACTGTTCAGATTAGAACATCAACCTACATATTCAGTCATTTCTTCATTATTTTGTATGCAGCTTCCACCACATAAGATCTCAAATACGTTGCCCAGCCCCCATAGTAGGCTTGAGATAGGGCCTTATCAAGTACTATCAAATCAAAAGTGTATTGGTCATGGACACATCTTTGCAGATGTTATTGCAGGTGCAACAAAATGTTTGTCTTTCTATCTCCAAAAGTGGCGTAATACCTAGTAACAAAAAACTATATACACATTCAACTCAATATTAGGAAGGTGTTCTTAATGTTTGTACACTTAGTGTATATGTATGGCAAGTCTAAATAAGTTCAGGAGTAAAAATGGGCTTAACAAGTATAGTGTCTGGACTATCTTTAAATGTGAAGACTTATTTTATCAAATCAATTATCTATGTGTAATTACTATTACGTGATTAAACTAATCATCTGAACTTTAATTAACTAGGAAGTTGGGGCACCACGGGAAAATGTTTATGGATTCTCTATTTCCCGAATCGACTCTTCAAATATTTTAATATCTTATCAAAACAGTCGCTTATTAATGAATTAATTACTATTACCTCATTAGTTCTCATTACTGAACGTCGCAAACAGTTGGATATCTGCACAAAACCTAGCCTAAATGATGTCCAAGTGTCTCTCTGTGTTCCACAGTTTACATTCTAATCTCAAACACTTCAGAGCATAGGGGCAGCGTATTTTATGTCCGACCATAAAACAGCCGACTTCCCGCTCTCCCCCTCTACGAGAGAGAGCACGCTGTAGAGCGGACCCACGGTAACCTGATCCTTCAGATCGTCACAGGAGAGTTATGACGGTCCCCCTCTGGTGGATTCGACCTGGAAGGATTCTGCAAGTTGCAAACCAACATAAAAATAACTACCACGTGATGCCCTGGTTGTGGATCATCGTTTGCAGTCCCCCTCTGGTGGTTGACCTTGGTAGGCTTTCTGAAAGCAGAGCAGTCCACCACAAGAATGGGCAGTGGATGTCCGGTTGGTGATCACCGCTGTGGACCCGTCATCTGGTCATCCAGACTGGAATATCTGGGCAGTAATTTAGGCAGATATTAACAACGAACACACACACTCACAAAATATATAATTACATTTCTTCCTAAATGAGCGGTGTTGTTGCACTACTGTAAGTGATGGTTGTATTGGGACTTTGTTTATGGCTCTATCACTAAGTGTCAAAGGAAATTAAATGATAAGGAATAAAAGCATTAAAAAAGATGTACAAAATATAGTTAGGACACCATAATCATCTAATTGGACTGTATTCTACATATGTTCAAGGTCTTGGCAAAATTACCCTATCATGGCATTGTCTAATGTCATATCTCGGGTGTTCTTAATTTGTGATGTGTTGCTTAGGGCACTATCCTAAATTGATAATTACATGATAGGTCTTCAGCTGTAAGGCACCAGCTTCGGGCAGTCTACAGAGATAACCTATGGACCTCTGTGGAGAAACTGGTGAGTACTGTAGCTGTAGAGTCAAAGGCCTCAAGGTTTGACATTTTTCCGGACCCTTAAGTCCGAACAAAGTACCACCCAAAATGTTTATAGCTCCTCTATTTCCCGAATCGACTCTTCAGATATTTTCATATCTTATCAAAACAGACACTTACTAACAAATTCTTATTACCTCATCAGTTCTCATTACTGAACGTCGGAAACACTTGGAATTCTGCACAAACCCGAGCCTAAATGATGAATCAGCTATATACAAATTGGATTAATTAATTATTTACTAACAAACTAAATAATCACAGAAATACATAACAAACAAACAGTAGATATTTGGGATACTACATGATACAAAGAAAAAGTCCCTAGCGGACGAAGCCAATATAAATCTAAAATATATTAAAATACACTTTTTTAATTACTACGATTATCATTCCGTAAGTGGTATTTCATAGTTTTCATGTCTTCACTATTATTCTACAATGTAGAAAATAGTAAAAATAAAGAAAAACCCTTGAATGAGTAGGTGTGTCCAAACTTTTGACTGGTACTCTATATAGGATGGGCCATGACTAGAATTCAGTATATACAAATGAAGTGGGTAAAACAGTATGTAAACACCATGTGTGGAGAAAAAAGGCACAGCACACCAACAGCAAAACCTCATCCCAACTGTAAAGTATGCTGCCTCATGGCCTGGACTGTTGCTATCAATGAAGGAAAAATGAATTCCCAAGTTTATCAAGACATTTTGCAGGAGAATGTAAGGCTACCTATCCACCAATTGAAGCTCAACAGAAGTTGGATGATGCAACAGGACAACAGCCCAAAAGACAGAAATAAATCAACCACAGAATGGCTTGAACATAAGAAAATATGCCTTCTGGAGTGGCCCGAGTCAGTCCTGACCTCAACCCGATTCTGTGGCATGACCTCAAGAGAGCGGTTCACACCAGATATCCCAAAAATAGTGGAACTTTGTAAATGGTCCAAAATTCCTCCTGACCTTTGTGCAGGTCTGATACGCAACGACAGAAAACATTTGGTTGAAGTTATTGCTGCCAAAAGAGGGTAAACCTGTTATTAATTCCAAGGGTTCACATACTTTTTCCAACCTGCACTGTGAATGTTTACACGGTGTATTCAAAAACGACATGAAATATTATAATTGTTTGTGTGTTACTAGTTTAAGCATGTGTTTGTCTATTGTTGTGACTTAGATGAAGATCAGATAACATTTTATATACCAATTTATGCAGAAATCAGTTTGAGAGAACACTGCAGAGACCGCTGTAGAATGAGCACACCCATGTGCTTGTACATGTCAAAGGATTTTTAAGTATAATAAAGCAGATTGGAATACATCCCCATTATATTACTCTACACATTTAATGATCAAATCAAATCTAATTTATTTATATAGCCCTTCGTACATCAGCTGATATCTCAAAGTGCTGTACAGAAACCCAGCCTAAAACCCCAAACAGCAAGCAATGCAGGTGTAGAAGCACGGTGGCTAGGAAAAACTCCCTAACTCCCTATTATAACAGAACATGGCCAAGATGTTCAAATGTTCATAAATGACCAGCATGGTCCAATAATAATAATAAGGCAGAACAGTTGAAACTGGAGCAGCAGCACAGCCAGGTGTCATCATGTCAGGTAGTCCTGAGCCATGGTAATGCTATTTTAAGAGCACAATTTAAATAGTTTTAACATACATGTAAACAATTTGCACATGTGGGGTTTGAACCTGCAATGTTTGGTTCCCAAGCCAGGTCTGTTAACCTCTGTGCCAGCAGCGACACTCTCAGGAATTCCGTGCTTCCTTTTAACCCAGGAAAGAGTGAGCTAACACAAGTGGATGTTAAGCCCCTGAAAAGAGTGATACGGTGGTTACTAAGACACACCTTAAACACTCTTGACATGGTAGCGAGTTATTACATTTAAATGACTATTTTTTATCATCAATATCGTACCTGAAAAAGGGGAGAAATAATCACGAAAGTGATACGGTGGTTTCCTCAATGAGAACTTTTAGTGCATTGAGGAAAGACCGCGATTTTCCCGGGAACTTGGGTGGAGACCAGAGCAATCGATCTTAGGCTCATAGATTAAGAGCATTTAGTAGATCACAGAATAACATTTTTACCCTTCCATTAGGCACCACAAAATAAAGTAATCAATATAACGTTTACACATTCCTCTCACAATTCGTACCCTTTGTACGCTTGACGGATTTGAACTTTAACACAATTATATGAATGTTATCAATCTCTATCAACTAATACTGAATGCCTGATCTTTTTAACCTTAGATGTTTTAAGATCCTCACATACTATGAACTTACTTACACTTTTTAATGGATAACAGGCTATGAATATTTCCTTTAACCTGTCACACGGACATATTTAGCTAACTCTCAGCTGACAGAAACTATAATATGAATTAGCTAACAGGAATGACTATTTAAGATTTATCACATCATGGGGTAAAAATAATTGAGGAAAACACTTTCTAGAAGTAATCCGATGGTGGGTAGAATTTGTGCATGCTGCCATGTTTCATTTTTCCGCATCAACCAAAGTTAAGATTAGGTGGCAAGATGAGTTAGGTCTGCATGTTGAAGGGGGAGTGTCGTCTACTATCCTTCGCTTCCCATCATTCACTTCCAGAAGTTTACTCGAAAGAAGAGTTAACCATCCCTTCACCTCATTTTGTTATAACATCTTTGGTCTGACAGAGGTTTACGTAACACCCAGAATGCATTGAATGATGTCAACAAACATGGCTCCACACAAAGATGTCAATTAGCTTAGCATTAGATCCTCATAATCAGTACAACCTTCAAAGAAGTATTTTACGCATATCATATGTGTCCATTACAATCTTTGCACGAATCAGAATACATGATTTGTAACCATTACTTGAAAACGTGAGTAAAACAGTGAATAAAACAGCAATGTCTTTCAAAAGGAGACAACTCACTGGATATTTGTGCTCTCATTCCAGAGATGTTGGTCAATTCTGACAAATGAGTCTGACATTGACAGTAAGGAGCCCCCCCCAAATGTTGTGACCACTGAGAGCCCTGAATCTGAGGAACCCTTGCCCACTGACAAAGTCTCAGGTCCCTCTGTAGATGCCGGTAGTGATGGAGGCAGACCAACAGTGGGTGAAGTATAGAAGGTCTGTGGTACCTGGAAGGCCACCAGCCATTTCACCCCTCCTGGCTCTGCTATTGGCTTTGAGTCCCGGTCTGGAGTGCAAAGCCCCTTGCCATCTCCCTCTGAGGCAGAGTGCTTCAAGCTGTTTCTGACAGAGGACCTGGTGGGTGACATAGTGAAAGAGACCAATTGCTATTGCCTTGGAGCTACAGGAGAAAAGTGAGCCACAGGGAAGGTGGACCACCTGACAGGAGAGAGAAACATCAAAACCAACTGTGTGCTTGACTACAATAACAAAATGGGGGCAGTGGAAAAGACAGACATTATAAACAACTACGTTGCATGTGCTCAGAAAACCACTAAGTGCTTCCAGAATATATTTCTCCATCTGATCGACACTGTTGTCCTCAATGGCCGCATAGATCACAGCCAGCTAACAAGTGAGATGATTACTAAACAAGGTTTTTTGTAATTGGACGTAGAGTTTACATATAAGTCACATACACACTCACCTCCCCATCATCCTCTCCCTCAATTTAAGTGTTCATTTTAGTCATTTAACAGACGCTCTTATCCAGAGTGACTTATGGTAATGAGGGGATACATTTTTGTACTTTTTCCTTGTGGGAATTGAACCCACAACCCTATCATTGCAAGCACCCCCCTCCCCCTGATTACCTACCAAAGTTATAGAGAGAACTGCATGAGAGAGCTGCTGGAGGAGCACCACACCCCTTGGCATCCATCCACTGGGGACCGTCCTGCTGCAGACAATCCCGTGCTCAATCTGCTGCTTAAGGCAGTTGCACACGGAGGCACCGCAAAGTCTGCTTGTCCAGCACCAGTAGAATGAAGCATAGAGGGTTGACAAAGTACGTGCGTACATTGTGACACACCCCTGTGTGTGTCATGCTTTAGGGAGTGCCATACGCTCAAGCATTATTAAGCACATCTGCAGCAGTTACTGACTGACTGACTGACTGACTTGACAGTTGTCCTGCCATGATACTTTGAGTTTAGGGGCAGAGTGTGAATGCAGTTTTTGTTGTTCAACCACTACATGAATATTGAAATATGGGTTATGCACATTTATTAAAAAAAAAAAAATCCTCGAGTGAAACTAGTTTTGTTTTTGGTTGTTTTTTGCCTGGTTCAATAAAATAGACAACCATTGTTTTGTCCTCTAAAAGAAAGTGTAAAGGAGGATATGTTACAAACATTATGTTACTGGAATACAAAAGCTGGTCTCAATCTTCAGATAGAAAGATTTCCAGTTCCAGTTGTGATGTTGGCAGTTTATGTTCAATACTGTTTGTGTGTTTGTGGTTTCTGAAAGTACAGAATAAATCCAGGTCATTTCTAAACGGTTCGTATACTTTGTCTTCCAACTGTAGGTATTTGTCTTGTCATGGTGGGATAGGGCAGTGTGCAGTGCAATGGCTATTATGTCGTTCGTGGATCTGTTGGGGGAGATATGCAAATTGCAGTGGGGCTACAGTGTCAGGTAAAGTGGAAGTGATATGATCC
This sequence comes from Oncorhynchus nerka, assembly GCF_034236695.1. Taxonomy (NCBI): domain Eukaryota; kingdom Metazoa; phylum Chordata; class Actinopteri; order Salmoniformes; family Salmonidae; genus Oncorhynchus; species Oncorhynchus nerka. Next base: position 67,956,388 of record NC_088415.1, read on the forward strand.
TTAACTAGCCTCTCAAATCACTTCATGATGACAGTAGTGAGTTGTAAGGGGGTGATAGCAATTTAGTTCAGTTATCTTCGCTTTCTTGGGTACAGGAACAATGCTGGACATCAGGAAGCCAGACTGGGATATGGAGAGGTTGAATATGTCGGTAAATACTCCAGCTGGTCTGCACATGGTCTGAGGACATGGCTTGGGAATGTGGGTGGCTTTTCCTTTATAATCCGTGATTGTCCGGAGTCCTTGCCACATACGTCTCGCGTCTGAGTCGTTGAATTGCGACTCCACTTTGTCCCTTAATTAACAATTAATCTTCTCCTTTCCCCCTTCTGATGACCAGGTGGCGAATCGCATCTCTGCATGTCTGGCAGACATATCAGTGTGGATGACGGATCACCACCTCAAGCTGAACCTCGGCAAGACGGAGCTGCTCTTCCTCCCGGGGAAGGACTGCCCGTTCCATGATCTCGCCATCACGGTTGACAACTCCATTGTGTCCTCCTCCCAGAGCGCTAAGAACCTTGGCGTGATCCTGGACAACACCCTGTCGTTCTCAACTAACATCAAGGCGGTGGCCCGTTCTTGTAGGTTCATGCTCTACAACATCCGCAGAGTACGACCCTGCCTCACACAGGAAGCAGCGCAGGTCCTAATCCAGGCACTTGTCATCTCCCGTCTGGATTACTGCAACTCGCTGTTGGCTGGGCTCCCTGCCTGTGCCATTAAACCCCTACAACTCATCCAGAACGCCGCAGCCCGTTTGGTGTTCAACCTTCCCAAGTTCTCTCACGTCACCCCGCTCCTCAGCTCTCTCCACTGGCTTCCAGTTGAAGCTCGCATCCGCTACAAGACCATGGTGCTTGCCTACGGAGCTGTGAGGGGAACGGCACCTCAGTACCTCCAGGCTCTGATCAGGCCCTACACCCAAACAAGGGCACTGCGTTCATCCACCTCTGGCCTGCTCGCCTCCCTACCACTGAGGAAGTACAGTTCCCGCGCAGCTCAGTCAAAACTGTTCGCTGCTCTGGCCCCCCAATGGTGGAACAAACTCCCTCACGACGCCAGGACAGCGGAGTCAATCACCACCTTCCGGAGACACCTGAAACCCCACCTCTTTCAGGAATACCTAGGATAGGATAAAGTAATCCTTCTCACCCCCCTTAAAAGATTTAGATGCACTATTGTAAAGTGGCTGTTCCACTGGATGTCTTAAGGTGAACGCACCAATTTGTAAGTCGCTCTGGATAAGAGCGTCTGCTAAATGACTGAGATGTAAATGTAAATGTCCCTGTACTGTCGTTTTGCCTCTTTGACTGCCTTACGTAGGTTGTAGCAGGTCTGTTTGTCCCTGTACTGTCGTTTTGCCTCTTTGACTGCCTTACGGAGGTCGTAGCAGGTCTGTTTGTCCCTGTACTGTCGTTTTGCCTTTTGACTGCCTTACGTAGGTTGTAGCAGGTCTGTTTGTCCCTGTACTGTCGTTTTGCCTCTTTGACTGCCTTACGTAGGTTGTAGCAGGTCTGTTTGTCCCTGTACTGTCGTTTTGCCTCTTTGACTGCCTTACGTAGGTTGTAGCAGGTCTGTTTGTCCCTGTACTGTCGTTTTGCCTCTTTGACTGCCTTACGTAGGTTGTAGCAGGTCTGTTTGTCCCTGTACTGTCGTTTTGCCTCTTTGACTGCCTTACGTAGGTTGTAGCAGGTCTGTTTGTCCCTGTACTGTCGTTTTGCCTCTTTGACTGCCTTACGTAGGTTGTAGCAGGTCTGTTTGTCCCTGTACTGTCGTTTTGCCTCTTTGACTGCCTTACGTAGGTTGTAGCAGGTCTGTTTGTCCACGTCCATGTTCCCAGTCACCATCATCGTGGTTAAATGCGGTGGTTCGCACAGTTTTGCACAATTGCTGCAATCTTTCCACAGTTTTTGGTTTGGATAAATTCTAATCATCACAGTGGGAACAACATCCTCTATGCACTTCCTGATGATCCCCGTCACCTAGTCAGTGTACACGTCAATTCTATTCTCTGTGGCGGCCTGGAACATTTCCCAGTCAAAGAGTGATCAAAACCATCTTGAAGCATAGATTACAATTGGTCAGACCCAGTGATGTAAAGTAAAAATACTTTTAAGTACTACTGGGTATCTGTACTTTACTATTCATGTTTTTGACAACTTTTCATTTTACTTCACTACATTCCTAAATGAAATGATGTACTTTTTACTCCATACATTTCCCTGACATCCAAAAGCATTTTCAATGCTTAGCAGGACAGGAAAATTGTCTTATCAAGAGAACATCCCTGGTCATCTCTACTGCCTCTGATCTGGCGGACTCACTAAACACATGCTTCGTTTGTAAATTATGTCTGAGAGTTGGAGCCTGCCCCTGGCCATCAATAAATAAATAAAAAACTAGAAAATGTGTCAGTCTGCTTTGCTTAATATAAAGAATTTGAAATTATTTATACTTGTACTTTTACTTTTGATACTTAAGTATAGTTTAGCGATTACATTTACTTTTGATATTTGAGTATATTTAAAAGCAAATACTTTTAGACTTTTACTCAAGTAGAGTTGTACTGGGTGACTTTCACTTTTACTTGAGTCATTTTCTTTAAAGGTATCTTTACTTTTACTCAAGTATGACAACTGGGTACTTTTTCCACCACAGGTCAGACCAACAGTGAACTGTTGGTGCATTACCTAGGCAATTAAATCCTTAGGAAGATAACACCTTGAGACTCAAACTTTGAGGGAGTCCCTGGCGAGTCAAACCTCAGAGCAGATCTATAAACCAAACAGCGCTCCGGTGGGAACCATGCATCTTTCTCTGGATGGATGTGTAATTACCTTGGGTTTGTTTAGGGAAAAATGAGCAAAAACTGTTTTTCTTTAAACGCATGGTATGACACTTGGTTTTAGATAGATGGCTGTCAATCTCGTTGATTTAACGCTTTGTTATTTTAATTTGAATATTGAATTGAAGTCTGTTGAATTATATTTATAGGGAAACTGAGTGCAGAGTTACGATTAAAAAAGCAAACTACAAGGAGGAAATGTACAGTGTTCACAGAGTGAATTTGTACAATGATTAAGCCTGTCGATCTCAATATAAATTCTTGAAATGTATGATGAGTAACATGATGGAACTGTTGCTGTTTTGAATGGCAGTCTCAGATGTTGACAATTGTCATCAATGGTAGGGTCAGAGTTACTTATCTTCAGTATTAAAATGACTGTTTCTTGTTGTTCCCCAGATTCCATAAGCATGAGAAGGCTGGCATGCACAGGGAGGAAGGGAACGCTGACAGGATCAGGGTTCCCCCTCAAAGACAGCAGCCACGATGGAATCAAGAAGGCAATCGGTGCACTCCAGACACAGTAGGTCACTGGCCTAGACTCCTCTTCACTAATCAATACGATGACCAAGGTAGGCCAATATGTAACCAATGTTCACAACCAGGACACATTGCCTGTTATTGTAGAACAACTGAGGTACCCAGATTGGCTCCTTTAAACTAGCCAACACCTGAGACTGACAGTGGTTGAGTTCAAAACTGCAACATTTATAGGCTTATTCATATTTAGTATAATTACATAAGTTCTGCTTAATTAACTTTTTCAAATGTTTTAAAAACTTGCTACAAGGTCTTATCCATTCATCATTTTTCCCACTATTGATACAGACCAGCCATTACTATGCACGCTGAACAAAACTAGGCCATCTATTTCCCAATTGAACATTCACCCATATACTTGAGCAATATGGAAAGATAATGAATTCTTATTTAATGATGCTTATACAGACATTGCTGCTCCATATATGGAGCCATGGCACAAACTGTAGACGATCAATGTGGACTTATCCTCCCAGACCCAATTCCCTTCAGCGCTCGATCCCAACACCCTTCCCACCTGCTCCTCAACCCCTCACATTGCTGTCCAAGGAACTTTTTCTAAAAATGACCATTCCGATTCCTCTTTCAGTCTCTCTCTCTCTCTCTCTCTCTCTCTCTCTCTCTCTCTCTACTCTCCTTCACTCTCTGAAATATCATCCTAAATAGGCCTTGCCTCTATCCCACTGTCAGCCTGCACCTGCATAAGTGTGAGTGTGGTGGGAATAAGGATGGGGTGATGGAGGGGTGTGTGTGAGGAGGGGAGATGAGGAGTACTTCTCTGGGACACACTAATCAGCTCCAAACCGAGACCCAGTTATGCCGTCTCTCACTGGACAGGTGAGAAGAACCACTCGCTAGCTACTTGCTATTCCCATGGTCCCCCGCTCCCCCATCACCCGGCTCGGGTCCCCGTATGGGGGTGCTGAGAGCGAGGACGGTCAACAGCTGCTCCACCAAGGGACCGTCCCCAACGCAGACTCTACGACCCCCGTGTGTGTTAACCTTTTCCTTTAATTAACACCGGCCCAACTTACCCCAACCTCCCCCCACCCTCACCCTATCCCCCCGCACCCCCCGAGTTCCAGAGAGGGGCTCTCTGGGCTTGTGCCGCTGTCAGGGAAGTGGGGGAGATACTCCGCGGGGAGTCAGGGGGGCGAGGAGGTGGAGGGGAGGATGAATAATGTGCTCATGGCCTGGGAGAAGTGAGGTTGCCTCCTAATCCTTCCGAACCCTTTTCATCCACATGCCTTAGAGCCACGTCAAACCACACAACACCTGTCATTCAGTTACAATGCTGCTGCCTCTGTTCAAAGGGAAATGTACGAATGTAATTGGACGCAGGGGTGAAAAGACGCCTCTTCATCATTTATTACAGAGCTCATTATACTTGTTGCGTCTGTTCATGACAAAAGTTACTTGAAAACTGTGGGTTTAATAGAGCTGTGATGCTGCTGTTATGCTGCTTGTGTACGTAATTTCCTGCTTCCACCACGTGATACTATTCATATTTAGGGATTTCTAACTAGCCACAGTACATGATATATAATATCTGCCCATTCTCTTGAAGATGGAAGAAGAAGAGCGGAATCCCAGCAAACAAGAACTGGTTCTGTGGAAGTTCCCGGAACATTCGATAGGATGTGGCAAATGTTCTCATAACACAAAAACTACCCAGTCGCGCTGATGATCATAGAATGTTTGTATAAAACTTTCGCCTGATGTTGCAAGAACGTTCCTAGTACACATTTAATGTTAGAACGTTTCATTCGGTTGTGGGAACCGTCTGGTGAGAATATTGTCAAGTTGTGTGGCTGAGTCTAAATTCACCTGATTTTGCAAGAACGCTCCTAGAACACATTTAATCTGTTCTTTCAATGTTCCCAGAATGTTTCTTTAGGTTGTGGAAAAATTGTGGGTATATGACAAGGGCCCTGTTGGCACAGAGGGTTACTGATAAGGCTGCAGAGCTGCAGGTTCAGTCCCACATACTCTTTAACCATTATGTGAAATTCAGGCTCAGATATACTCTACTAAAAAAGAGGATATATTTATTTTGTCCCAGATGTATAAATCCAGTGAGAAATGCAGAATTTTAGGCTAAGTGAAAAATGTTTTACATTGTGTACAAATTGACTGTTCACTTGTTTTTTTTACTATACAATTCATACTTTGTGACGCTTTATATCGTCCCCCTGTAAAAGCATTAGGGATCCTAGAGCAGCACTCATTGTCTCGGATACCTTGTAAATACAGGCCCATAAGTGCACAGCACATAAAGAGGATGGGTGAAGTGAGGGTGAATAACCCAGTTACCAGTATTTCCCTCAGTTAGCGCTAGGACTAACGTAGTCAACCTCACTTCAATTTGGATGAGAATTGTGTTGTGCTGTTGCTACTTATTTGTGCAACATTTTTTTCTGTGAAAAAACAGTGTGGCCGCTCAAACGATGACTGTGGCGTCAATCGTAACCAGATGTTCCAATGAAGTGTTCTAATCAGACCGGTTTGAGCGCACGCCGTAGGGATCGCTGTAGAAGGATCACACCCGTGTGCTCGTACACATCAAAGGATTTTAAAGCATTGTGGAATACATCCCCCATTAGGTTTCTCTCCAGATGTAAAGGTATTTGAGGACTGTATTATAGGCCCACTACAAGGTGAGATAGACACACAGCATTTACATTTCATTCATTGGACATTGAATCATTCAAACACAACAACATTTTTTTTTAAACTTTATATATGAACAATGTGCACATGTGGGGTTTCAACCTGCAATGTTTGGTTCCCCAGCTGTTATCCTCTGTGCCAGCAGGGACGTTCTCTTACCACTTCACTTTCCTCAGATAGCCATGGCAGTATGGTCAATCAGGACTTCCATGGTTCCTTTTTAACTCTCGGCTGACAGAAGCTATAATATGAATTAGCGAACAGCAATAACTATTTAAGATATTTCACATCACAGAGTTAGAATAACTGAGGAAAACACTTTCTAGAAGTAATCCGATGGAGGGTAGAGTTTGTTCACGCCGTCATGTTTTGTTTTTCCATGTCAACCAAAGATAAGATGAGGTGACAAGATGAGTTAGGCCTGCATGTTGAAGGGGATGTGTGGTCTGTCATCCTTCACTTCCCATCATTCACTTCCAGAAGTTTACTAGAAAGAAGAGTTAACCATCCCTTCACCTCATTTTGTTATAACATCGTTGGTCTGACAGAGGTTTACGTAACACCCAGAATGCATTGAATGATGTCAACAAACATGGCTCCACACAAAGCTGTCAATTAGCTTAGCATTAGATCCTCATAATCAGTACAACCTTCAAAAAAGTATTTTACGCACATCATATGTGTCCATTACAATCTTTGCACGAATCAGAATACATGATTTGTAACCATTACTTGAAAACGTGAGTAAAACAGTGAATAAAACAGCAATGTCTTTCAAAAGGAGACAACTCACTGGAGATGTGTGCTCTCATTCCAGAGATGTTGGTCAATTCTGACAATGAGTCTGACATTGACTGTGAGGAGCCCCCCAATGTTGTGACCATTGAGAGCCCTGAATCTGAGGAACCCTTGCCCACTGACAGTCTCAGGTCCCTCTGTAGATGCCGGTGGTGATGGAGGCAGACCAACAGTGGGTGAAGTATAGAAGGTCTGTGGTACCTGGATGGCCACCAGCCATTTCACTCCTTCTGGCTCTGCTATTGGCTTTGAGTCCCGGTCTGGAGTGCAAAGCCCCTTGCCATCTCCCTCTGAGGCAGAGTGCTTCAAGCTGTTTCTGACAGAGGACCTGGTGGGTGACATAGTGAAAGAGACCAATTGCTATTGCCTTGGAGCTACAGGAGAAAAGTGAGCCACAGGGAAGGTGGACCACCTGACAGGAGAGAGAAACATCAAAACCAACTGTGTGCTTGACTACAATAACAAAATGGGGGCAGTGGAAAAGACAGACATTATAAACACCTTTGTTACATGTGTAGTTGCCAAAAAAGTGTTAAACAATTCAAAATATATTTTATATTTGAGATTCTTCTAAGTTTAGCCACCCTTTGCTTTCTGGGAACCTTTAAAGAACTCATAGGCTCTGTCTAGATTCTTGCAACATCAAAATAATGTTTTGTGCACCCTGATACAAACATTAACTGAATGTCAGCATAACTGGACAGTTTTATTGTTTTGGGAATCTATTTCTTGTTTAATCCCACAATATTCCCACAACCTAAAGAAATTATTTAGGAAGTTTAATAATGTGTGCTGGGGACGTTCTTTCAACATCAAGTGAATGTTTTTTTGTTACCCTAAAAGAAACATAGTACAATCATCTGCACAACTGGACAGTTTTGGGATCTTTTTGATGTCCCTACAATATTCCCACCAGACTGTTCCCACAAACTAATGAAACACTCTGGGAACCTTTAATTAAGGAACAGACCAAATGTGTTCTGGGAACGTTCTTGCAACATCAGGAGAATGTTTTATACAAACATTGTGTCGTCATCAGCACGATTGTTCAGTTTTGTGTTCAGGGAACATTTGCCGCAAACTAACAAATGTTCTGGGAACTTTCACAGAAACTATTTTGGTTTGCTGGGAAAACATTACTTGTATGTTGTGTTATTATATTACATGGAAACCTAACGAGAACTTTTGGGGATTGTTCTGTGATGGTTTTTACAGATGTTGTGCAAAGCATTTTAGTGCAAGGAAGGAGAACATTCCATTTATATATACAGTTCCATGAAAACGTTTATGTGCCCTTTTGAATTGCCTGGATTTTCTGATTTCTACTCATAAATGTGGTGTGATCTTCATCTAAGTCACAATAATAGACAAACACAATCTGACTAAACTAATAACACCCAAAAAGTAGTACTTTTACATGTTTTATTGAAGACATAGAGTAATCATTCAGAGTGCAGGCTGGAAAAAAATATACGGGATTTCCGCATACTCCTGTAAACCCGGCTCATTGGCTATCTAGCTAGCTTTGTTTGACCCCGATTGGTGCTTATTTGACAAAGTTACAGTCAATCAAGTGAAGACCGCCCATGTCAATCGGCGCGCCATGAAGGTGTTACTCTCTGAACAAATTTGGTGTCCTATAGGATATACTATACTCCTAATGATATAGTGAAGTCTGGTTACGTTCTAGGATCTCTGAGAAATATTTCCGAAAGTAATTTGACTGGTTGATTTTAGATTTTAGATTTTCACAGATTTATTTCTTTGCAAATTGAACGAGTGGAAATACAAAATCGATCATGCATGCTATATGGACCTTATTAGGATATGAATAACGATTTTATCTAACCAAACAACACTTCATGTTATCTCTGGGACCCTTGACCCTTGATTCTAAATCAGAGCAAGATTTTGGGAATGTATAAGCACACATTTCACCTTCAGAGGTCAATTTATCAAACCTTTCACGGTGAAAATAAGTGTTTTGTTGTTAGGAGCCCTCCTCAAACAGTAGCATGGCATTTTTCCGCAGTAATAGCTACTGTAAATTGGACAGTGCAGTTATATTAACAATACTTTAAGCTTTCAGCCATTATAAGACACTTGTGTGTACCGACATGTGTTGTTTCTCTCAAATCTGCGATTGTGACACACGGCGCTGCATGATTTACAACTGCCCCGTTGACGGGACGCCTATCCCAATTTATTTTATTTTATTTTACTTCACCTTTATTTAACCAGGTAGGCTAGTTGAGAACAAGTTCTCATTTGCAACTGCGACCTGGCCAAGATAAAACATAGCAGTGTGAACAGACAACACAGAGTTACACATGGAGTAAACAATTAACAAGTCAATAACACAGTAGAGAAAAAAAAGAAGAAAAATATTACTATTAAGTAATCATCTACAGTATTTTACGTTGCCATCCAAACATAACATATCATACTAATTTGAATGTCCCGGATTTACATTTACTATGTTATGTCTAGTCTATGAGACCAGGCTGGGTTTGCTAATCCTGAACCTCATGTAAAAACAAAAAGGACCTAAATTAGTTGTCATAGCTCTGGAGGACCTAAGGGTGGCCAGACACGTGTATCACTGCTCTGAGTCTGAGGTTAATCACAGTTATGGTGTAGAATGTTCCATGAGATGAGGGTTCTGTCCTGATGCATCACTAGGTCTCGTAGCCTAGTTAGTTGAAGCAGCATGCAGAAGGAAGGTGTAGAGGCAAGACCCCTAATGAGAATGAGCCAGTCGTAATGAGCGAAAGAGAGTAAAAAGTGAATCACTCTCATTCGGATGGAAAATTGTTTGGACTCTCTCTTTCTTTCTCTTTCTACTTTTTTTTCTGCTCTTGTTGGTTATTGCCAAGAGAAAAGTGTCCATACAGCAATAGGAGTGGATTTTTCATGTTGGACTTGGCTCCGGGTAATTCCTCAAGGGATTCTGTTTCTTGGCATGTTCATAGTGGTCACCATTTAACAGGAGATAGGCTGTAGAGGTCAAAGCCATTTTGAAGGACATAAAATTCCCCCGATTGATTCTTGATCACACAATGAAACTATCCCATTGGGGTTAAATGGTGGCCCACTAGCCAATAATAATGAAGATCATCACTCGAATGTTGTCCCAAGGAAGTACCACCGCTGCCCTCAGATGTGCATTGTGAAGCTTATATGATGATATAGTAGAGAGGGTGGCCTATGTCATGGTAGTATCTTGCAGTCTGGGTCATATATAAAAAGTGAGGTGCAGTTTAGCTCCACCATAGCACCACTAGCATAAGCAGTGATATACACAGAACAAAAATGTGAACACAACATGTAAAGTGATGGTCCCATGTTTCATGAGCTGAGATAAAACATCTCAGAAATGTTCCATACGCACAAAAAGCTTATTTCTCTCAAGTGTTGTAAACAAATTTGTTTACATCCCTGTTAGTGAGCATTTCTCATTTGCCAAGATAATCCATCCACCTGACAGATGTTGTATATCAAGAAGCTGATTAAACAGCATGATTATTACACAGATGCACCTTGTGCTAGGGGCAATTAAAGGTCACTCTAAAATGTGCAGTTTTGTCACACAACACAATGCCACAAATGTCTCAAGTTTTTAGGGAGAGCGCAATTGGCATGCTGACTGCAGGAATGTACACCAGAGCTATTGCCGGAGAAATTAATGTTCTGAAACTAAGCTGAAAATATCCCAGTTCTTCCTTGTTCCTTCATACTCATCAGACATGTCACCCATTGAGCATGTTTTGGATGCTCTGGATCGACGTGTACAACAGCTTGTTCCAGTTCCCGCTTAATATCCAGCAACTTCACACAGCCATTGAGAGGAGTGGGACAACATTCCACAGGCCACAAACAACAGCCTGATCAACTCTATGCGAAGGAGATGTGTCGTGCTGCATGAGGCAAATGGTGGTCACTCCAATGGTTTTCTGATCCACACCCCTACCTTTTTTTAAAGGTATCTGTGACCAGTAGATGCATATCTGTATTCCCAGTCATGTGAAATCCATAGATTAGGACCTAATGAATTTATTTCAATTGACTGATTTCCTTACATGAACTGTAACTCAGTAAAATCTTGGAAATTGTTGCATGTTGCATTTATATTTTTGTTCAGTATAGTAAGCACGGGTACAGTTTAGAATCCTGTGGTGTAGGGTGATGATATAGTAACTGAAGCTCCTAATAAAGGCCTATATCCTGGGTCATGATATAGTATCTGAAGCTCCTAATAAAGGCCTATATCCTGGGTCATGCTATAGTATCTGAAGCTCCTAATAAAGGCCTATATCCTGGGTCATGATATAATATCTGAAGCTCCTAATAAAGGCCTATATCCTGGGTCATGATATAGTATCTGAAGCTCCTAATAAAGGCCTATATCCTGGGTCATGATATAGTATCTGAAGCTCCTAATAAAGGCCTATATCCTGGGTCATGATATAGTATCTGAAGCTCCTAATAAAGGCCTATATCCTGGGTCATGATATAGTAACTGAAGCTCCTAATAAAGGCCTATATCCTGGATCATGATATAGTATCTGAAGCTCCTAATAAAGGCCTATATCCTGGGTCATGATATAGTAACTGAAGCTTCTAATAAAGGCCTATATCCTGGGTCATGATATAGTATCTGAAGCTCCTAATGTAGGCCTATATCCTGGGTCATGATATAGTAGACATTAGCGTAACATCCAGTATCCCAGCCTTATAATGTAGTAAGTGGGAGGAAAGCTGCCAGGACCTTCTCTTGGTGAAGACCCAGAGCAAGGGCACAGTCTCCCCAGCCCCATAGATCAGCCAGCCCTGAATGTCAACCCGCACAGCAGCCGCTGCAGTGCCAGGAGTCCCCCTCTCGCTCCCTCTCTGGCCCGTGATGGGCTGTCTGGTGACACCACTGTGCTAATGACCCGGTTTGGGAGTTGCTCTGCAGGGCTCCTTGGCTGGGAAACATGGAAGTCGTGGATGGATATCAACTGGAAGGTCACTGTTTTGACGAAGACCATGCATTTGCTTTGCGTTCCGGGTCTACTTTGTGACACCTCTTGGTTACAAGGGTAACGACGGCCGGTGCTGTATGACGGACCTGGGAGTAACCTTTGTGAGTATGTGGAATTATTGACCACCTAATGTTAATGATAAGAATTTCTTACAGTTCATTTTTTGTGTGAATCTAATGTAAATAAGCATTTGACATTTTAATTATATTTTTGTTGAATAGTTTTGTGTGTGTGTGTGTGTGTGTGTGTGTGTGTGTGTGTGTGTGTGTGTGTGTGTGTGTGTGTGTGTGTGTGTGTGTGTGTGTGTGCGCGCGCATGTTTGTTTGCCCTGATGTTTAATTGCTTAATGATTTTAGATAACTGTGATTCTGGAGAACAGAAGACTGTTGCCTTGCCAACCAACAAGTTTGGGATTTTTCAGCTCTATGTTTGTGTTAGTTCTTTTTTAATCAGTTTGCTTTGTGAGCATGCCTCAGTGCTCAGAGAGGCCAATGTTTTCACTTATTCCCCACTAGATTCTTCCTTCAGCCTCAGGAGTTTGGCTTGTTGGAGCATAGTGGAAGGTCCTGGGAGATGGTTCCCTCCAGTGATGGGGGCGCAGGCTCGACCCGTCTCATGCCTAGTGTGGGTGGCATCGCATCTGAGTGGGGAGACACTGCAGTGGAGGTCCAGACAGAGGCTGCACGATGCTTCTGCTTCACTCTCCCAGGAGCATAACCTTATTCTCAGGGTCATGCATTCCAGCTAGCACTGTAATTATAAGCAAAGAAAAAAAAATAAAGTTGAATCTTCTAGCCTTTCTGGAGATGAATATGTAGTCCCTCCTCAAGGGAGACATTCACATCTCAGAGTTCTAGTGGATGGGTTTTAATGAGGCAAGTTTTGGGTGTGTGTGTGTGTGTGTGTGTGTGTGTGTGTGTGTGTGTGTGTGTGGGGGGGGCGCGCGCATGCTCTGCCCTGGTCTAACGAGTGTAATTGACCGACTGTGGTTGCGCGTTGCTGTTTTACCATTTGCAAGGGCCTTCGGGGATCGAATGATAATTTTAGCGAGAGACACTGATTTGGCATTAAAACTTTTTAAAGACTCTTAGTTGATTTGTAGTCAAACACAGACAACAGAATCTGAAACCAGAGAACTCTGTGAACTCAACTAGGAACTCACACTGCCTGATTTTAGACCACTGTTTTAGGCTGATATGTCTGAAGAGTGAAGCCCCAGACAGATAGACTGACAAAGTAGAGGGCTTGGGGGCTCTGGGTGAGGGGGAAGGCTGTGATCCCGACCACAGATTCCGCTAGGGAACATTTCATCCTACTGAGAGACAGAGTGGAAACTCAGATACTCTGGCACACAAACCCGGCATGGCGTCGCCGTGTCTCACCAACTAGCTATGGGTGGTGGAAAAATCAACCAGAACACAACTGCTCAGTTTTACTCCAAGATAGTCTAAGGATTTGAGTCTACTAATAATTGTGGCTGTTTGTCTTGTTTTCTCTTTCCTTATTTTATTTTCAGCAATTTAGCTATTATCATAATTCTACTGCACTCTCAAAGAAGTTTTGATTTCATAACTTTTAGCTGAAGGCTTAGTTGAGATGTCCTTGTATTTTGAGGGTTCAACTAAATGATACCAAGAGATGATACAGAATAACATTCTTCTAATATTGTCCTATTTGTTTTAGTGTCTTCATATTTTCTTAAGCGTGTCATGATGCTCATCACTGAAGAGACAAGTCGTCTATAGTTCTATTCTTCCCATCAGTTATCTTGTCATTCTTTTCCTTCCCTCTCTTTTGATTCTCATTTTGTTTCTGCTTGGTGGGGGGTGGGGGACAACAAACAATTTGGTTGATTATCAATGTTCCTATTTGTTTGTGAAAACCCCATATTTGATTTCCAATTCCAAACTCCTAGAGGTCTCCCAGTGGGATCACGAGTCATGACAGCCTATTGTCACAGACTCCTGAACAACACCATTCACATGAAGTTCCTCTCAGTCTCACACACAAAAACAACAACTTCTGAGCAACACTCCACATCACTACTGTACCTTAGAGAGTGAACTGATGCGAGCGCTCCTAAGCCAAGTCAAGTCTTTTCCCTGTGACTCTGTCATCTAATCAAAGTAGCAAACAGCCCTGGAGGACCAGACAAAGAGCATGCTGTTTGTTTGTGTTTGTGAGAGTATTCAAGGTGTTAAGGGGGTAGGGGGTAAGAGGGGAAGCCGAGGTGGTAAACCTTTGGGAGAACCTCCTGACAGTGAGTGGGGACCACGAGGTGGAACTTCGGGGCACAGTTATGATTGAAGTTTACAGCAGCTGGGACCTCCTGACAGAATCCAAGCACCTACAAATAGACGTTTCATATGTGTGTTTACCCAGTGTTAATGTCGTTTGCAGGTAGCTTTGAATGCACCAAAGCACATCATATCAATCTTTGCCACTCTTCTCTTTTATTTCATCTTCCGTACACACATTTCTGTGTGTGGCAGCATGTGGGTGGGGAAATGGATAGAAGAGATCAAGTTACAGCTAAGATTAGAGGATGTATAATGCGCTAACAAAGTGAAAGTCTTGACGGCTTATGTAGGTCATAAGTTCTCACTTATGCAGTTCAGGTCCCTGTGTACAGAGAAACAAATAGTCTGATTCAAGGTAATAACTCATGACAAATGGAAAGGGAAAAAAGAAAATGCAAGGCTTTCTCAGTCTCAACAATAGAAGCGATATGTATGATGTTCAATCCCTGTCTTCTTCGGTTTATCACTTTTGGTGCTCTACAGCCAGCCAGCAAAGCTCTTTAGGCCTACCCATGACCTTGGATAGCCTTTCCCCTTCGACCTTTCCTCCACACTCCCACTTTCTGGCAGGCCTTTCCCCTACAACCCTCCTCCACACTCCAACTATCTGGCAGGCCTCAAAGAGATCAACTCTCTGTAAATATTTTGTAAACTTCTGTGAGGCAATATGAAACTCAAAAAAGTACTAGAAAATGTACAGTACCATTCAAAAGTTTGGACACACCTACTCATTAAAGGGTTCTTCTTTCTTGTTTACTGTTTTCTACATTGTAGTATAATAGTGAAGACATCAAAACTATGAAATAACACATATGGAATCATGAAGTAACCAAAAAAGTGCTAAACAAATCAAAATATATTTTAGATTTGAGATTCTTCAAATAGTCACCCTTTGCCTTGATGACAGCTTTGCACACTCTTGGCATTCTCTCAACCAGCTTCATGAGGGAGTCACCTGGAATGCAGTACAATTAACAGGTGTGCCTTGTTAAAAGTTAATTTGTGGAATTTCTTTCCTTCTTAATGTGTTTGAGCCAATCAATTGGGTTGTGAAACGGTAGGGGGTTATACAGAAGATATTTGGTAAAAGACCAAGTCCATATTATGGCAAGAACAGCTCAAATATGCAAAGAGAAATAACAGTCCATCATTACCTTAAGACATGAAGGTCAGTCAATACGGAAAATGTCAAGAACTTTGAAACGGATTTCATGAGGACCGCCACAAGAATGGAAGACCCAGAGTTACCTCTGCTGCAGAGGATAAGTTCATTAGAGTTACCAGCCTCAGAAAATGCAGTGCAAATAAATGATTCACAGAATTCAAGTAACAGACACATCTCAACA